>NC_041060.1:33436450-33736450 GCF_900634775.1 Gouania willdenowi
TGTCACTGAAAAGAAGAGAAATAGATTAGAAACCCAGAAATCTGAAAAACGCTCTCTCGGCTTTGGCAGGAAACATTTACAAAGCTGTAGAAAAAATCCACACACGTGAAATAAATTTCATGTCACAAATGATGGGAAAAAATGTATAGACTGATATTTACACAAATAGATGCAAACTTGTAATCCAGTATTTATTTGCATGTTTTTTAATAACTTGCATCAATGATCATTTACAACCACAACGCCCCGGTTATAACTTCTACAATCTGCCGCTACAGAGACACAAACTACTTTTCTCGCATGAATTCGGGCTGCTTAACTTTTGCAACACATTTTGCAAGACGTCTGTTGCAAAACAAATGTGTAACTGAAGGAATGCCCCCCTCCCCCGTGTGTAGAGGGGGATTGACCAATCAGAAGGGAGGAATTGGAGACAGAGCCCTGAGTATCGCTTTAGTGCATTAGCTGGTGTTATAGAACCCACACTAAAGTCATTTTTCTGCACTGTAAAGGCAGCATGCTGAATAAAAGGTTGTTAGAGTCATTTCTGAACAAAAAAAGAGTAATGGAGAATGCTTCTCTCTGTTTAAATTTGAGTAAACCGTATGTGGAGATAATGATCAAGAGCTGATACTGTAGCTGATGCGGTGGCCAAGCGGTTAATGTATTTTATAATGATGCCCAAATATAACTTTTTCACTTTCGATACAGATATTGTAGCCTTGAGTGCTGGCTAACACCGATATTGATACGACATCAGCATGAATCATACATACTTTTATAACTTATTTTGTAGTGTGGAATGTTAGAAAAGGCTTGATCGAGTGATGTTACTCAAACAGAGAACAATAGTCAACAATTCAAGTTCACTTTAGTTATGTTTTACTGTCAGTATATGGTGGGAACAACTGAGGGCGGGGTCAAAAACAACAAAAGCTTATGGGAGCAGTTATATCAAAGATTTTAGATGCAGTCCAATAAAATCTGATATTGGTTTTCTGGCTGATATCAGATATCAATAACGGATCGGGACACCCCTAGTATTTTACAAAATCTACAATCTGTATAATGTGACGAAGCAATAAAACAATGAACATGTATGTGATCTGTCTATAAAAATGAAGAAACACTTCGCTGCCACTGGGAATCGATCCTCCATCATTGAGAAAAACAGAATCCATTTGTTTGCTACGTTAACTGCTTAGCCACCAATTCATCCCTTCTGATTGGTCAATCCCCCTCCACACACACAGGGGAGAGCGGGGAGGGAGGGGGAAGGGGGCATTTCTTCAGTTACAGATTTGTTTTGCTACAGACGTCTCGCAAAATGTGTTACAAAATTCAAGCAGCTCGAATTCATGCAAGAAAAGTAGATTGTTGAAGTTGTAACCGGAGAGTTGTGGTTGTAAACGATAATTGATGCAAGTTATTAAAAAAACATGCAAATAAACACTGGATTACAAGTTTGCATCTGTCATTTTATTGTGTAAATATCAGTCTCTACAATTTTTCCCATCATTTGTGACATGAAATTTATTTCACATGTGGATTTTTTTCTACACAAGCTCACATCACATTCTAAAAGCTTCTCATTTTGCAAAATATCTACCTTCATAATAAAATATCAGCCATTGTTTTTGGTGCACAAATGAACAAAAGAATATTCAAAATTTCACCATATGAAACACTTGATAGTCAGAAGGTAGTTATTAATATTCTTAAAATTGTTATTATTCATCCTGATCTAGGTGGTACACAATGTATCATCAAAGCAGAAAACTGCACCTCACAAAATTCTAAACTTAATGGAGTGGTTTTTGCCAATTTAAGACAGATCCACTGCTGACATCATCATTTATCCAACAAAAATGATCTCTGACTAGACAACCACAGTCTGATAGTGACACCTGCTGATGACCTTTTACACTATCATGCATTTATTACCCAGATGTGAACAAACTTGTTTAAAAATGAGCATTTAATGAGTTCAGTGAACATACATCTGTAATAGTGGCAAGCACTGATGGCAGGGTTGGGGTTAATTATAATTCAAATGATAATTGCATAGTTAACCATTAATTACAGTTAAGACTCATAATTGTAATTAAAAAAAAAAAATGTTGCCATTGTAATCATAATTGAATTGTAATTGAGTTCAGATCAAAAGTGACCTGTTATCATGAGAGATGCAGAAAACTAACACAAACGAAAGGTTATGTTTTATGGGCTTATTTATTAAAGGCTCAGTAATTGTGATTAATTGATTTTAAACTTTAGTAATTGAGAATATAAATGGAACTGAGTTACAGGAGAAAATAATATTTGTAATTTTAACTGTAATTGGAAATAAAGCCAGTCACTGTCATCACAATTGAGTTGTAACACGGGTAATTGAAGACATAGTTATTATTGAAAAATGTAATTGAATTTCCTCTAAATCTCATTAAACGCATCCTTATTGGTGAATAAGGAATCAAAAAATAATAATAATAATTACAATATTTGCATTTACTGAAGAAAAGTCAAGTGAGGATGCAGGTGCTGGTGCGCATCACACTACATTAGCTTAGCATTAGCTCGCATTAGTATTAGTTAATATTAGCTAGTATTAGCATAAATATGTATTAGCATTAATATTATCTCATGAGCCGATATTTTATGGAATATATTTGTGCATGTGGGTCACTCTATTAGTGTTATTGTATGCAATTAATTTATATCCTCACTTAAAATGAAATTTTCTAAAAAAAAAAAAAAAAAAGCCCATGAAAAACAAAAATAACTGGAATAGTGTTTTTACTGCTGCTGAATTGTTTATTTTATATCTGATAATGAGTTACATAAAGTCATGGTTGATAAATATTTCTCAGATTTCCTATAATTAAACCAGATCAAGCTGATTTTAATACTTCAGGATATTTTGGTGTAATAATCACAATAGTTAAATTACTGTCTAATGGGACCAGCTTTGTCTTGAAATATAATTACAAAATACTGCGTTTCAGAAGTTGGGACGAATGAATAGTTACGTTAGTATTACCATAAACAATAGGTGGCCCTTTGAGGTTTGATGACAGTAGGTTGTGAACTTTTTACTTGGTCTATTCCTTTTATGAAGTCGTTAGCTCTTAGCTCATTCTGTGTGTTGGTGGATTAGCTTAGCATAGTTAGCTTCAGTTGAGTTTCTAGTTCATAATCGTTGCTGCGGGTTCATCTCCGTCACTGTTTGTGGGAACTTTTGGTAGATCTGACGGAAACTTGGACTGGTTCACTTTGTTGGATGGTTGTCTGGTCTTAACCAAGTAGCGGTTCATGATGTACATTTGCACGGCAGCTTCAGGTAAGCCGTGAGGAGCACCGCTGTCTGTGTGTGTGTGAATGGCGGTGGCGCACACCACGGAGGCTCCGTGGCACAGCTCCCGTGAACAGCGCTCCTCTCCAGAGAATAAGTTATTGACAAAAAAGTGGCGCAATTTTGGCCCGTGGAACAAAGTTTTAAGGGGCATTCTTGGCTAAATTGAGGGACAAATGGTCCATGACCTTCGCTAATTTCCAACATGGGCATTTATCGTTTCTATCGTGGGATGACATAGTCTTACCGGTGAGAATGTTTTTGGTGATATATAGTAAACGATAACATAGCGTACATTCTTAGTTGAAGGCACTAGTTGAACATGTTAAAGGTGCAATAGTCAGAATCAGTTCAACAATGGCTTGAAATGTTCAACTGAAATGAATGGGAAAGAAAACATCTAATAAGTCAAAAAGTTTAAAAAGTAAAAATTATGAAGTGATAGCCTAAATCTCAGGAACATTCTGAATTTTTTGAGAGCTGATTTGTAAAAATCGGACAATGCTTCCTGTATCCACACTAAAAAGAAAAGAGGGAGGACCAGTAAACGGCTGCTTATGTTGGGGATGTTTGGTACCTGAGGGACAGGACACGTCGTCCTCTTTGGGCTGGAAGCTGTTGAGAATGGACACGAACCAAGGCCAAACACTGAAAGAACACAAACAGGAAGTGCAGTGAGATGTTTATCACAGAGTTCACATCCAGAATAAACTTCCTTCAACTCACTGCTGCCTCTTATCGACGGCGGCATCGTGGAAAACGCTGGGTCTCAATTTGAGCCAGTCCAGAGAAACCTTGACTGCAGGCAGAGGACACTCCCCCATGATCTCCTCCCCATGGCTGTTGTTGAGCAGAACCCGACTGCACATCACGCCAGGAAGGACACTGAGGGGCAACGACACATACTGGACTTCACCCACACGCGTTTTAATCCATCAAACCAACAACTCTCACCCATTGCATGCAGTGGCTTTGAATGGTGGCCTGTCAGTTCTGTTGTAGAGTTTTAACATTGGCCACCAGGAAAAGACGTGACCAATAGGTGGACGGATATTTAGTTGCTTCAAATGTGGAAACTCGGCAGTGGTTTCACAGAAAATGTTTATTTTTTTTTTATTTGAAATGTCAGTTTTATAGACATTTTTTAACCGCCTAATATTAACATTTGTTGTAAGACCTTTTCATCACTGAACTATTGACCGATCAGCCAGAAAACACTAAGAGAAGCTTGGTTTGAAAAAAATGATTGAAAACACCAGTAATTGTTAGAGAAGGAGAATCTATGGCACTCCTTCAAATTTATAAGTTGATAAGTTGATAATAAAAATTCGCAGTCAGTTCATATATTATATTATTACATAAACCTTACTGAGGTTCAGTTAGCTTTAAACAAACTTTGGGACTCTTAAAGAAATCACGAATCAAACATGATTCAACTTCATTGTAATTCTTTTTCTTTTAAATGTAAATGACTGTCCTAACGTTCAGTGTTTTAGCATCGTTTCCAAGCTAACTGTATTAGCATGTGATGCATTCTACGAGAACTAACTTCAAGGACCAGTATTATGCTATTTTCACACCCATCCAGTTGTTCTAGAACCTCAACAACATAGTATTTGAGGTTTAATTTTTCAAAATCGTCCGTTTTATAGCATTCTGAAAAATCGCTTTCAGACCGCCTCTAAAAACAGGCCGTTTCGGGGGGCCCTTAAGGCATATGCATGAAGCGTGTGCTGTAGATGCCAACTCTCTTGGAGAAGGGGAATACGGCTGCTAAAAGTGAAACTGTGAGCTCTCACGCTGCGCTTCGGATTATCTATTGACCGAACGTAAACATTAACTGTGGATAAACCACAGTGACGATGCCCTCTTTCGCCATGTTTGTTTTACCTGTGAGCGAAGTTTGAGAGGGAGCAGCAGCAGCAGAGTAAACTGTCAGCTGAGTCAGCTGGTTCAAACACTCACCGGGTTGCCAAGTCACTTTGTCATCCTCACCTCTTCTGACCACAGGGATAGTCCATTTAAAGTGATAGTCATTTGTTTTGTCCTAGCGCTGCATTGCATTAGGTCACAAACATGTCATAAAAGCAATATGAGGTGATATAACGGTTACTAAAAGTGAACTGACTGTGAGTGCTCCCGCGGAGCTTCAGATTATCTATATACTGAATGCAAATATATTAACGGTGACATTAACCTGCCTTCGCTTCGCTTGTTTTACATGTGAGGTAGTTTGAGAGGGAGGAGCTCACATTCTTATGTAAGGTGGGAGGAGCCAGTATTGTCGGGGTGGAGTTTCCCTCTTATGACTCATAAGCAGAGTGACAAGTAACTAAGTACAAATACTTTGCTACTGTACTTCAGTAGACTTTTTACTTTAACTCCTTACTTTTTAAACAAAAAGCTGTACTTTCTACTCACATTTTAAGACCTTTGAAGATGACGTCACAACGTAAAAATACTAAAACCGACAACCGCAAAGCTCACGACTCATTTTTCAGACCAAAAAGGACACGTCTCCATTCCAGAAACCTGGAGAACATAATTCTCTTGAGGCTAAATGAATAATGTTGGTAGTTTGAGCTTTTTCTGTTAGGCAGATCCCTGAGTTTTATGGTTACAATTTTCAAGTTTTAAAAATTGTAAAACTCAAAGCTCCACTGGGTTAAATTGAGATTTTGCATTTTTTTTTCCTTGAAACATTTTATTTTCAAATTGTTTTTATTATGAGTGCTAAATTCTCCAGATATTCAAAGGTAACAGATTTAATTTATTTCCATGTATCAGTATGCTACAAGTTCTTAAAAAATAAAGAACATAAAACTTGCTGGTTTAAAAACCATGTCTTATTATTGAAGGGACATTTGTTTTACTTTTTTACTTACGTACATTTAATAGCATGCACCTTTTTTTTTTACTTTTACTCAAGTAAGGGAGCAACTTCAATATTTTTGCTTTTACCAGAGTCATTTTTATCCAAGTATCTATACTTTAACTCGAGTACTGAAGACTAGTACTGTTGCCACCATATAAGGGGCAAAAATCCAACTTTTTACAAAATATGGAATAAGAAGGGAGGGAGGAAACTGAACTTTTCAACTCTGGCCCTCTGAATGAGGCTAAAGGGATTAATATCACTGTAGAAAAGCATTATAAAGTGAATTTTTCATAACACTGCCCCTTTAAAACTCATTTGGATCATCATGACAGATCACACTTAAAGCCATAGTCTAGTCTTTGAGGCAGTGTTTCAGTTTGTGTTTAGAGCTTGTGAGGTCCACTGAGATGATCCAATCATAGCGCAGGGTTCTTACTGAAAAGGCCCAGCTGCTGGAACCAGCTGATCTGCTGCTCACTGCTGTAGCTCTGCTCGTTGCTGTCCGACGTCAGGTCTCGCAGGTGGTGCAGCTCAAACAGATTGATGACGGTGATGTGGACCAACTGCTGAGAGCTAAAGGCTTTCTGTACAATTAGTCTCTACACACACACACACACACACACACACACACACACACACACACACACACACCACACCACACACCACACACACACACACACACACACACACACACACACACACACACACACACACACACACACACACACACACACACACACACACACACACACACACACACACACACACACACACACACACACACACACACACACACACACACACACACACACACACAGGGTGTTTGTACAGGACTGTGAGAGTGAGTGAAGGCTGAGAGCTGTAAACTTTGTTGAGCACCTGAAACTGCTCCTCCAGCTTCTCCCTCAGCACATCCAGCTTATCCACACTCCTGCTCAGGTACACGTGGCCGTGGAACTTAATGAAAGCCTTGATGAAATCCGACACAGTCCACTTGGTTTTGGCCTCATCGCGACTGCACCAACAGACAGAACAGTGACAGTTCACGACAAAGACCACAGAAGAAGCACAGGTGTGTATGGCAAGCCCTTTTAACATTTAAAGAGTAACTAAACCCCAAAGCCACTTTTTTCTGCTGAATACATACGTATGATATTAAGTAGTATCATTTATTAATCCTAGTCCCACTCCTTACATTTTAGTAAAAGCATTTTAATTTTGCGTAATTAATCAGAGTTACTGGTCACTATGGGTTGAACGCCGGCTATAACAATTGAATTTGGCTATTGGCTGAAACGGAATCTTTAGATTCCCCTGTGTCATCATTTTCACCGTGAGCCCTGCCCCTCCAATCAAGGCTGAAAAGAGGGCGGAGGGTTTTCTCCAATCACAGCCCTCAGTGAGCATTAATTGACAGCCTCACTGAGGAACTCCACTGTTCTGTGTGAAACAGCCGCTGTAGCGGTGATGTTTTTGACTCTGAACAGATTCTGCGCTAATTAGAGAGTTCATCAAGCTATGTGTGTATTCCCGTCTGTCTCTGCGTGTGCGTGGCCGTGTGTGTATGTCTTATCGCTATGTGCACGAGTTGGTGGAAGAGCAAATCCGTTTGCCCCTGAGTGGTGTTTGTAAGGCTGTGTGTGAGCTTCACGTTGCGATTGTGTGCCTGTGGTAGTAGTGACAAATCTCAGCTTATGAATTCGCTGTGTGTGTGTATGTTCTTAGATTGTATATCCTGTATCAAAAACTGGTTGTCATCAAATTATCTCCAGATAAATTCAAACAAAACAGAAACTTTGATCATTGCTCCTGATAAAAAGATCTCTCTGATTAAAAACTCTCTTGGTGATCTGGACTCATCTGTTAAAACCAGCATCAGAAACCTTGGGGTTGTTTTTGATCAGTCCATGTCTTTGGAGGGACACTGTCGTCAATTGACTAAAAACTGTTTTTACCACCTGAGAAATATCTCTAAAGTGAGGCATCTTTTATCAAAATCAGATCTGGAACTGGTCATACACGCATTTATATCATCACGTATTGACTATTGTAATTCTGTTTTTACATGTTCTAATAAGTCGACCCTAAACAGACTCCAGATCGTTCAGAACGCTGCTGCCAGACTTTTAACTGGTGCTTCTAGAACATTCCACATCACCCCATTCTTGCTACTCTGCACTGGCTTCCAGTTACGTTTCGCATAGAATATAAAATATTAGTTCTCACGTTCCGAGCATTACATGGTCAGGCCCCTAAATATATCTCAGACTTGTTGTGCCCCTACTCATCAGGGCGATGCCTTCGGTCTTCAGGTCAGGGTCTCCTAAAGACCCCAAAAACTAAATTTAAAACCAGAGGAGACCTGGCATTCCAGGCTGTAGCTCCCAGACTCTGGAATAACCTGCACCAGTCTCTCAGGGAGCTCAACTGTGTGGTAACTTTTAAAAAACTGCTGAAGACTACACTTTACAGAAAAGCTTTTAGTTAACTGGATTTTAATTTTTATTTATCCTTTAATGTTGCTGTTCTTATGATGTTTATGCACTCTTGTTTTATTATTCTATTGTGTTGCACTTGTACTTTTACCACAACTCTGTACAGCACTTTGTGATTTTATCTGCAAAAAGCACTTTATAAATAAAACTTACTTACTATGTGTATAGACACATCATTGTGTGCATTACTGTCTGTCTCTGCGCACAGCGCAGCACTGCCTGAATGGGCGTGTCTTCCTGCTACAGCAATAATGCCCATAATAAAGGCATTTTTTGAATTTCCCTCCTAGTGGCAGGTCAGCAGAAAGCAGGAGTTTAGTTACTCTTTAATAGCTAGTCTGCATATGTAATACAGATAGACAATTTAATCCTTTCTAGTCAAAATGAACATTTCTGATATCTACAATGAAATTTTTCCTATCCATAATTGTAGTTTTAGATAGCCACACGGTAATTCCTCCGAAGACAAATGACGTCACTTTCCCCATTGATGTGATGGGGTTTACAGTGATTACAGATATCTTTAATTCAGTTATGGATAAGATGTGGATATCTGCAACTAAATTATGACTATCCATAAAATAATTTCATTTTGACTAGTCACAATTCCAAACTTCAACTTCATTAAAGATATAATCTAATGGCATTTGTAGACATCTTTAAAACACATTTTAACTAGTCAAAATGACGCTATACATAACTTGAACTGAAATTACGCCTTGAACTTGTAGATATCTCAAATATAGATTTACAGATAGTCATAATTTAGTTGCAGATATCTTTAAATTAATTGTTGTTAGTGATATCTCAAATTTGAGATATCTAACTTCAATTGACTAGTCAAAATGTAATTACGGTACGATATCTTGAACGATATCTGAACATTTCTTGCTGTTGAACTCTGACAGAACTGATTGTTGTCAGCAGTTCAGCAACAACAACCTGTCAGTGGGCGATTATGTTATTCATTGTGAAGACAGAGTCAAGAATCTTGGTGTGCTCTGACCAAACTCTCATTTAATGGTCATAAAAGAAGAGACTAGACGGGCCTTTTTTCATCTCAGAATTATTGCCAAGATTAGAGCGATTCTGTTGTCATGACGCTGAGGTCCTTATTCATTCGTTTGTGTCATCACACTTAGACTACTGCAATGTGCCTCTGTCTGGGTTGGTACAGAACGCAGCAGCTCGGGTTCTTACTGGCTTCAGTAGATATGAGCATATTATTCCTGTGCTGGTTACCAGTTCAGAGCAGATTTTAAGGTACTGATAATAACGTATAAAACTGTAAATGGCATTGGGCCATCTTACTTGTTAAATCTGTTGAACCCAAATGTCCCAACTCAGAGTTTGAGATCCCAGGAGACTGGGTTTCTAAATGTCTCAAAGGTCTGTAAAAAGTCTGTTGTGGAATGTGCTTTTTCATTCTGTGCTCTAATGCTACGGAACAGCTTTCCTGCTGAAATTAGGCTGTCTCTCCTCATGTTTTTAGGGCAAAGCTAAAAACCTATTTGTACAATGTGACGTATGAGTCCTTAAAATTCCTGTTTTTATGCATGTCTTTCATATTATTGTTGTGATTATTTTAATGTTTAATGGCTGATCTATTTGATGTACTATTTGATTGAAAGCTCTATTAATAAATGTATTATTATTATTATGTTCTCCCCATGTGGCGCTCTAGTAGATATGAGTTTTACATCACAGCAGTTTGTGTTCAGTGAATAAAACATTACCCTCCAGGTGAGAGGAGGTTGTGGATCTGACCTGGTCGAGTGTCTTTCATTTGCACACAGTAATGGTTTATTTATGCTCAAACACCTTAACAACCACAACCGCCATTTCTTCTGCCAAGAACAGAAATAATGCTTCCTCTATTCTCCTCCAGATCATTTGGCTCAGTATCCAATGAAAAGCCTTGCATGAATAGTCATATGATTCATAAACACAATTTTGACTAGTAACTATGCAATTACAGATATCTTTAAGCAGAGTTTTGACTAGTCAAAACTCATTCAGGATGCGTGAAGAGGTGAAGGTTAGTTTTTGTGAGGTCATTGCAGACATCTATAATCCAGTTTTGACTAGTCGAAACTGGGTTAGATATCCAACAATATTTTTGACTCGTCAAAATTTTATTGTGACTGTTTGACTATTAAATGTTAAAAGGGCTCGTCATAGGTGTGGTTATGGAGGTTACCTCTCCAGAGCCTTGGACAGAGCTTTCTGCAGGTTAGTGGAAGCAGCCGGGAAGGGAAACTTGACCGCAATGCTGCGGCAGTAGTAAAAGATGGTGGTGAGATGATCGCCTTTAGAGGACGCCAGGATGGCCAGTTGGTTGTAGGGCTGACCTGCACACACATAGACAGACAGACAGACAAACAGACAGACAAAAACGAAAACAGAAGCAAAACGTTGTCATGTAAACAGGGCCTGAGAGCAGCGTGCACAATAAACTATGCACGCTCTGTGTGCGTCTCCAAGAACATGCTTGGATAATAAATAAAGCAGAGAAGCTAATCTTCCCCACAAACTTCAATGTACTTTGTGTTTTAATGAGAAAACATATTTAATGTGACTCTTCCAGCAGCCCAATCAGTGATAGGCCTGTACATTATTATTTTATTTATGAGTGGGGACAAGTTCAACATTTTTATTGGGGGTCACTGCTAAATAAATATCTTCACGTTTACTTAATGAATAATTTATTATTTGAAACATTAATATGAATTTATACAATTGCAATGTTTAAATTTTAGTGAGGTTAGTACACTGTACTAATGCAATGGGACTCCCGTAATTTCCTGTCTATAAGATGCTACTTTTTTCCAGGTAATTTTCCGGCTAATTTCCAGTTTTGAAGCTTCATGAGGCCAAAAAAATTGAGCTCCGTCACATTAGACAAGGTGGACTAATGAAACTGTTTACATTAAATAGTTTGCTCTCCCATTGAATCATTCTGAACACACCCTTGCCCCCCTACTCCCTGGTGGGGCGATGTCTGGATATGGAGAAGCTTACGTAAGAAGGACAGACAGACACTGCGCGGAGATGCACTGTCCAGGCTGTTCTAATCTCCACTCAGTCTATAGTAAAAGTAGCATTTTATAGACCAGAAAAAAAATTAACCATAAACAGCATAACGTTACCAAATCATTACGTTTAAAGTTTAAGAAGCAGTCACGTCTGTATTCTGACTCAAGAGTCAGAACTCGGAGTGATCGCTCCGTGGTAGTTCACTAAAAGAAGAACAGAGGGTGCATCAGTCTGTATCCAGTAAAACGTGATCATAAAAAGATGTAAATGAACTGATATGTAGACGTGGGGCAGTGAGGAGGTGACTTCATGTGGAGAAGCAAACTTATCAGTTGAAACTGGTTGAAACACAGAAATCTCTGTTAAACCTAACACGAGTACAGCAGCCCTCCTACCTGTCTGTTCTGATTGGCCGAGTCGTCTGAAGGGCAACCTCATCAGCCAATAGAGTGCAGCCTATGTGACGCTGCGGTCTTTGTGTGGGTTTTTCTTAGAAAATTGCTAAATTATTGGAATGCGGCCCACATAACAGTGCACGTTATAGCCCGGAAATTACAGTAAAAATTTGCATAATCATTTCTTTTGGAGTTTTGCTTTTCTGCCTTGTTTTTCTCATTTTCGGTTTTTGGTTTCAACCTAGAATTTTCATTTCGGTGCATCTCTAGTTTAAGTCTAATGCTAAGAAATGTCTCGGTCTCTTCTGTCCACGTGTGCTGCACCATGTTTTCCATGATCATGTGACCAACTACGTCACGTCATGTGACGTAGTTGGTCTAATTGAGCTTTTGCGACACATTTAAATATCGAAACGTCTGAAAAACCTCCGAATGCATAAAAACCTTTAAGCGATGAGTGTTTTTTTCTTCTAAATTCAGGTGTTTCCATTTCCATAGGTAATGGAAAGGCAGCTAATGTAGCGGTTTATAAGTTTGACTGTTCAGATTTTTTTTCAACATTTTGCTTTGGTAATGTTTTTAAAGTTCCTTTAGTAAGAAATAAAATGAAACAAAAAAAAGACAATTTTCCATTTTTATTACTTACTGCTTCAACTGCAATTATTTCATTTTTTTTTTTACCATAACTCCTTTCACACAAATTAACTTTTCTTATTCCAAGTACAATAGACACTAAATTGTAAGTTTTCTTTGAAAATATCTGAAATAAAGGGTTACCAAAGTGACTACATTATTGTTGTTTTTTATTCTATATTTTTTTGGGGGGAAATACAGAAAATGGGGAGAGTATACCTATGATGAAAATTACAGGCCTCTCTCATCTTTTTAAGTGGGAAAACTTGCATAATTGGTGGCTGACTAAATACTTTTTTGTCCCACTGTAGTTTTACCTATATGACAATAAAGTATCATTTATATTCTATATTAAACCACAGTGTTACTTTAGCTGTGTGCTAGTCTGAGAGGGAGGAGCTCACATTCTTATGTAGGGTAGGAGGAGCCAGGATTGTCAGGTGGAGGAGTTTCCACGTTGTGGTGTTACGACGCGAGAAAAATCCAACTCGTCCGTTTAGAGCTGACTTTATACAAAATGTGGAATAACAAGGGTTGGTCCTCTGAATGAGGCTAAAGGAACGTATATCACTGTAGCAACACCATTATAAAGTACATTTTTCATAATACCGCCCCTTTACGTTAATCTAAGTTTAATTTGTAATTACGTTGAGTATTAACTATTGTAAATTTTTATTTTTGTCTGTTGTATGTGGGTATGTATGTTGAATATATTATTTAATTATTCTATTTTTTAAACCTACATGGAAAAGAAAGTGATTTGGAAGGAAGAGAAACATATTATTCTGTGTTTTCCAGGTTTATTTATATATTTTTTAATTCTCTGACTTCAGACATCTATTTAATTTTTTTATCTGTCAAATTGTGTTGTATGAATGTAAAGTCATCTAAACAAAACGGAATTTTTGTGTTTTAAAATCAGTATTTTCTACTTCCTTCATCACGTTTGTTTATTCCATGCTGAGGTATTTAAACATACAAAGGAAGATCATTTATAACCACTGAGAGAAGAAGAAAACTCACCATTTGATGGGACCAGCTGAGCAGCATGTCTGTAGTACGACTCCGCCTGACTGGTTTGGTTACGATAACGCGCTAAAACACACAAAAAGAAAAACATTCTTGATGATTTGTACCAAATGAACAGCAACGCACATTTTTGAAAAGCATAATATGGCAGCTTTTCTGTCCGTTAACCAATCACAGACACAAAGGTTAGTGGGAGTTTTAGTCACATGACAAGTCCAAGCACATAAACCCTCTGGGGCCAAAGGCGTTTTTGCTGTTTTTTTCATTGTGTTTGATTTTACCTTTATATTTCATATAAGGAAATCCATAAACCTTACATGTTTGGTATCATTTTTTTCAGGAACCTCCCAAATATGACTGAAGCATTTTCTTTAATATGTCATACTGTATTAATACAGTGAATCTAAAACCACTATAAAAACAAATTCTAGTGGGAAAAAGTTAGTTTTTTTTTTTACTATAAAAGTCACAAAACATTTTTAACGAATCATTTTTATTGCTTGTATAGCAAATCTAAACTATATATTTCAAAAACGTATATACAGATGAATAAAAAACAGTTATATATAGATATTTACAGTGAAATGCAAGCAATGTCTCAGGTGATTTTGTACAACTATTTACAAAAAAGTATGAATCACAAATACAAGGAAAGGCAAATTATTTGTGCCTCATTGTGTATATAGAACAATAAACAAATATATCAGACACTACATTACACTCTAATCTCACTCACTACACACTAACTAAACAGTAAAATCACAGTAATAATCACTATTATCTCAAATCTCTCAACTCACCCTCTCTTTCTTTGTTTACCTGTCGCTTGAGAACAAAATTCCCGCTATATGTGGACATTATGATTGGACAATGGCATTCTTCTTCTCAACCAATAGGAAACAGCTATAATGTGACGTTTCAGTGTTGTTTGAACTTGCTGCACAACACTTTCGCTTTCATTTTAGACGCACTCTGCAGCGTTTTCCTGCATGGAGCACTGACAGCTCAAAAAAATGTCACAGAAAAACATGCGTACATTTTCCCTCATAACTCCACTTTTATTTGACCTATCAACATGATTTAAAAAGTGGTTTGTAGTTTGACATCTGCACTTTCGACACGGGCTGAAACAGAAATCCAAGGATGCTGCACTTTTCTGCTATTGGCTCTTTAAAACGATCACGTGATCATCGGCCCCAGAGGGTTAAGATTTCTGTACATTTTTGCACCATTGCTGTCATAATAATTACCATTCAGTTATTGATTTTGAACCTTTTTATTTTAAAACACTGTAAAGATTTAATGTTTTTTTTGTAATCAACATTGTATAGTTTATATACTGCATAGCAGACATGGGCCACTGTTTTTTCTTGGAAAATTGCTAAATTCTTGGAATGCAGCCAATACAGCAGTGCACTCTATAGCCTGGAAATACAGTAAGAATAAGTAACGGAAAAACACAAATATAAATATTTGAAAAATAAACAAAATGGCTCCAAAAACACACAAACAGACAACAACAATGCATGGATAACATACAAAATCAAACATTAAAAATGACTCAAATAACTAAATGATAACAAAATCACAAAACAACAAAAAAGAAAAATATACAAAAAAGAACCAAAACCAGAAAAAACATTGAATGATAACAAAAATATACAAAATGTCTCCAAAGATGCACAAAATAACAGCACAAACGCATGAAAAATAAATACAGAAAATACATAGAATACATAGAATAACAACCAAAACACACAAGATGACGCCAAAAGCTGCAACATGAACATAGAACAGAGTAGGTAGAGCATTTATACCAAGTGCTGACACTTAAACTTTACACCATCAGGATTTTTTGGCCGATCACCAATCAGTGAGATAAAAAAAAAAAAAAAGATCAACAATCTGATCATATGAAAATGGGTAGGTACCAAATTTGGTACTTTTTTTTACTACCTGGTTCTGTTTTACGTGAAATCAAACAGTACCATGTTTTGGTACCTATAGATGCATCCTTGTGACTGTGAGGGAGTGGAAGATTGGGCGATTTCCCTCTTCACAGGTGCATAGCAGAGGTGGGACACACGCGCACACATCTGTGTCCAACAACTCGCAAACAGCTTCAGCCGATCACAATAATTGCATAACATGCTGGCCGATCCTATATAATCCATTAAATGGATGTAAAGCCTAGTGACAACATAATCTAACATTGCATGTCTACCCAGGGAGGTTTGTGAGCTTTCTAAAAACACAGAACAACAAAGTGACAGAAGTGTGAGGTTTGTGTTACCGATGTCTCCCAGATGTACGAGGCAGTGTTGACAGATGTAGGAGCAGGAGCTGGGCTGTGGGGTGACGATGGCACTGCTGCTGCTCTGCTTATTGCTGATGATGCCCAGCTGAGACGACTTGACACGACACGGCAGGTCCACGTTAAACGCGTTACACAACTCCTGTAACAACTGCAAGGAAAACAGGTCCTCTCACTTCTCACTGATGTATACATGCACCATGCAGGTACCACTTTAACAGGACTAACAGAGCACACGAGCTCCTGTTGAAGCAAATGTTCTGACCTGTGTGTAAAAGCCACTCGCCGCCTCCAGGAACAGTGACAGATTGGCTTGGACCTCACTGCGGTTTGGGTTGGCTCGGTTCTTTGCCTGGCTCTGCAGCGTGGTGATCTGGTTCTTAAACGCATGATTCCACCTAAAGCGGTGCAAAGAAATTAAGGAACCAAAAAAAAAAAAAAAAAATCAATAGATCACCATCAACATGCTCTCCTTCAAGTCCATAAAAAAAAAAAAAAATAGACTTCTTTAAACTGGTATTTTGGAAGATTCCAAAACGAATGTCTTCTAAATCTGTGTGTGTGTGTGTGTATATATATATCTGTATTGGTTCTTCTTGAAAATAAAGCATTGGACAATATTAGAAATTGGCAAAAGGCCACCATAGAACATCTCTATTTCTCTTGGCTTTAATTTTATTTACCGCCATTTCTGTCTAAGTTAATCCAGACTTAAAGGAGCATAGGGCAGGATGTATAACTCAGACTCCATAGTGACACCACGGTGGTTAGTGTAACTGCAGCTATCAGCCAAGCCACTGTGGGAGCGCACATCAAATGTTTGTTTATCACCGGTGCACAGCTGATACTGTGGATAGAGGATGGACACACGACAAAACCCCGACGACACCGGACGGGTCGGGGTGCTACAACTGGTGGTTGGGTTCGGTCACATAGTGGCTTCTGCCTTTCCTGCTGCAGCAGCCACAGCTGATCCGCGGGACAAGGAGAATGGAACAGAGGACAAATATAAAGGAATACATCGTTGAAACATTCTTTTTTCTGCACAATAACATGGATTATCTTTATCTTTGATAGATGGATTATGTAAATAGTTCTGATATGTCTCTCGTTTGTGTTTCACTTTCGTTTTGTTACCCGTGCGCTGATCTGATGTAGAAGTCGACCGATATATCGACTTTCTTCAAGATCGGCCATCAGCCAAATAATAAAAAAAAAAAACGCCCTCCCTAAGGAAGGAAACACTTTATTATAGGGAAGATATAACAAGAGAGGGGGAAGGGAACAGGGAGGAGAGACTCAAGGTAAGAAATGAAAAGGGTGAGGAAGAGTTGATTATTTTAAAGTGAGATGTGATGTAATGGTGATACAAAGGTGGTGACAGTGAACAGAGGGAAGGAGTGAGTGCTTTACTGCTAATTAGCCGCCCTGTACTTTTTGTTTTACTTGGTTGTGTACAGGTATATTTAAAGTTCAATAAATGTTAAGAGTTCTATTGGTGTATTTGATTTCTAATATATACATTTATCAGTGACGTGCCGTCATGGTAGGCAATTTTTTTTTTTTTTTTAAATTGTAAATTATTTATTTTTCCATTTCCAATAGCCTACAGTACCAATAAGTTTGAAAGTGTCCCCATTTTGTGCGTTTCATAGCCCAAATTACTAAACAGCGCTGTTTCCTGGAACAGCTGCACAGTCTTTTTTTTTTTTTTTTTCGCTCCGCTGTAAGGAAGAGGGAGGCCACGCCCCCTTCCAAAGGCACGTCGCTCTTCTGCCTCCGTTCTCATTGCGTGATATTATGTGTTTGCGCATGCAAAGTCAGGTCCCCAATGTGACATCAATTTATGTGTAAAGGCAGCGTAGAGAGCGGCCTTTACACGTAACTGCGCTATGCTAAATGCTATACGTAAGTTCACAGCACATTAGTGAATAGATGACACGTGACTGCTGCTGCTACGTTCTTTAACTAGTGGGCGGGTGACAGCGCTAGAGACGATAGAGAAACTTTGTTTTGAGGAAAAACGACAGCTTTTAAAAGATGGAGACCAACACCTGAGCTACCAGATCTTCAGCAAAGGTAAGGTCAGAACATGTTTCATACTTTTCACAGTGAATGGAACAAAAGGAAGGATTGGCTTTGTGGATGCTCCTCACTGAGGCTGTTCTAAGTTGTCATTTTCTCTGTGTTTCTGTGTTTCCAACACAAACAACAGATGTGCTGTCGTGTCATGAGATATATCTTGTTGGAGAGTATGGAGGCTATATTAAATAATTGTTTATGTTTCTTTAATGGTGTTTATGATGTTGATTTTGTTAGATGGCTAAATGCTTGTTCATGTGGATCTTATTGGGTTTTTTCTTTCTTATTATGAATTTTACATTTTGATAAGCGCATTGAGATGACTGTTGGAAATTGCTTTATACAAATAAAATTGATTTGAATTGAATTAACACTTGACAGCAGAAACATATGAAATTGTCATATTGTCTGTGGTCTCGATTTGCAACGTGCTTACCCAACCCTAGTGGTCACGGCACGTCACTGACATTTATATCATATGAGTGTTTCAATTGTCTTTCATAATCAATGTGCTTTAAAAGAAAAAAGTATATTGGCTTCCAAAATCTGCTTCAGATATCAGCCATCGAATGATATTTGTTTTTTTAAATCGGTATTGGCCTTTGAAAATCACATATCGTTCAACCTCTAAACTGATGTTGACTTTAACAGTTGTTTGTTTTAGTGGTTAGCACCGACTTTATTAACAAACGTACATACTGTATGTAATTTCTTTGAGAAAAAAATGAACTTTTCACGGTTGGGTTGAACTAGGATGAGAAAATGCGGCCCGATTTACACTCTGTGACATGGGCATTTATTTAATCGCTGTTCATTGACCGTTTACTGCATGACCTGCGCACATGCCTCTGCATACATCTGTGGAACCAAACAGTAGTTTAGTCCACTGAACGTGTCTTCTTTTGTCGTCTTCTCTATCTTTATTTATTTCCGGGGTTATTAGGATGCCTCTCCAAGCCGCTGTGAACGCGCACTAGCGTCATTGGACGTCACCATCAGTGGAACTGTACTGCTGTTCGGACCCCGAACAGAAATACAAAATGTATCACACAATCTGTTTAAGACAATGGCCCGGGGGCCACATTTGGCCCTCAATTGAATTTGTGCGGCCCCCAAAAGTAAATGCACAAAATTAATCTCAGAATCCACAAAAAAATATCACAAATACACAAAATGACTCCATAAAACATTCAAAATTGCAAAATAACATACAAAACGACAACAAAAATACACAAGAGGATAACAAAAATACTAAAAAAAAGACTCCAAAAACGCAAAATGACAAAAATACTCAAATTGACATAAAATACTCAAAAAATTATTAAAAATATGCAACTGTTAAACAGAAATATAGAAAACACAAACACAGAAAACTACAACAAAAATGCACAAAAAGACTTTTTTGATTGTTATATATATTATGAATATATTTATTAATTATTTTCAATGTATTTATGATGAGGGGAACAGTATGTAAAGAAATGGTTTGAGGCTAAGAGGGAATTTAAGAGTTTAGACCTGCTGCTAATTTGCAAATAAATATGTAATATCACTGTCATTATTTTATAGGTTGGTTTGTTTTTTGTAAGGGTTACATTACTCAGACTATTTGACAAGGGATTCACCAGTAAAACAAACCTATTGAACTATTTAAAATCGGAGCCCTAAACGAGACAAAAAGGATGAAACACAATTTACAAAGGGTTTTTTTAACCATTATTTTTTACTCTACCCTAGTAGTGACACTGACACAGATTGTGGTGCTTCTACATGTAAACAATATAACTCAGAGTGAAACAAAAATAAACACAAGGCCTTGAAAAGCTACAGAGGAGAACCTTACAGGTCTTGCTCCACCTTCTTGTCCAGTGCGTATTCCAAATCTGTGACCAGCATCTTCTGGTACAGGTCCTGAAGGGCCTGACGAGAGGTCCATACCTCTGCTGCCCCCAGCTTAGAATCTACACACACACACACACACACAAACGTGTCAGAGGTTACTCCTGAGCCAGAAACAGGTTAATCACAAAGTATTTAGCTCTACATTCAATAAATTACTAATGGTGTTCAGAGCAGTGACACAACAATATATCAGTAGAACCAACGCATATAAAAAACTTTGACATTATTCACTCATAGATGGTGGTAGTAAAAAAAATATATTAACAAAAATCACCTACGGGGGCAAATATTAGTATTAACAAAGAATAATCACTGACGTCACAACAAGAACAATGAATTAGTGTATTAATCCAGGGTGGGGACTTCATTGCGATTAATTCATTACAGAAAAATAACGAAGTTAATTGCTTTTTTTTATACAAAAGACAAAAAACTGTTGTGATTTCGTTGGTGTTATTCTATAGTTTATATAAAAACACCAGGTGGAAAACAAAAGCCCAGTTATATGACAATTGTGCAAGAAAGAGTTTGTGGATCCCCAGAGCTTTGCAGCCCCCACTACCAATGCTAAACATATAGCAGCAAGCACCTCAATGCTAAACATGTAGCGACCAGCACCTCAATGCTAAACATGTAGCAGCTAGCACTTGGACAGCGCTAACTCCAACATGCTAAGAGCACGCTGTTTCTCCAATCAACACTGGACAAGATGACAGAGTTCAGAGTCAAAATGAATAAGTCCATGACTGACATAAAAAGTATAATCTGAAGGAAAGAAAAAGGACTGTTTGGTGTTAATAATTGTAATGCTCAGAAAAGTGTTTTTACGATTTTTGATGTGCTAACTTATAACACTACATGTGGAACTGATGTTTTATTGTATTTTACAATTGAAAATTGTAAAATACATTGTTCTTGTAGGAGTTATTTTTATTATTATTTTTCTTCTGCAACTCCTTAGTCCTGGAACTCCTCCCAGACTATTAATGCAGCACTAATGACACATATGTCATCTCATAGAGACAATGTCAAAGATGAGCAGTCAACCTTTTTTTTTGGAGCCAAAATGTCATGGTCAAGTTCGCGTCAAGTGTCTCTACGAATATTTATCGTACAAGTTTGATGCTTACATTTATGAAAAGCTCATCTCAAGTGGAGTATTTTAATTAATTGGACCGAAGCTGTACGACCTACCAGTAAAAAGATCGGTTGGGGTCAAAATGGATGATGTCCCCAAAAAAAAACCCCTATAACTTGGCCACAAATTGAGATACAGTGGTCAGAATGGGACCATTAAACAACATTTCCTCAAGGTCATATTGAAGGTCAAAGTCAGTCTTCTGTTTTTCCTGCATCATTACTTTCAATTTTATTCATTAAAAAGAACAAACTTGTCATTTTTGACAATTTTCAATTGCCAAACACATATTTGCCTTGTGAATACAGGTCTTGCCTAGTTCCATTTGTATTTTCTATTATTTGGAGATTAACAAAAATACACATTAATAACCCCTGATGGTCTAAATAATTTTATTATCTTTTTTTATTATTATTCAAAAAACACAATCTTAAACAACTATATTTCTATACTTTCAATTGTGAAATATAAATCTAGTTAAATAATCTGAGCTCAGACATGATTAAAAACTAATTCTAGGAAAAAAATGTAATTTGGGTCAGCAGAAATTCTTGATATTATAATAAGGACACGATCCAAAAAGGGACTTGGATTGAGAAGTAAGAGAAAAAGGGGTACTTGGGTCAAAAAAGTTTGAGAACCACTAGAAATAAAATCTATTTTACTTTTTCTGAAATTTCAGGCAACCCCACTTAAACTCCAGACGACCCCACATGGGGCCACACAACCAAGGTTGAAAAACACTGATTTAGTAGCTTCTGAAAAGATTTATTTCGATAGTTTTTATCATTACTGTCATCTCATGCCTGGGATGGGACTAAGACTGACACTGTATTTGTTCATTCTTCACTCTCTCAAGCACCCCCTGTAGTGACATTGCATACCCCCATTTGAGAAGCAATGGTCTAAACTAAAGGTGTCAGCAGCCCTTGGGACTAGTCTCACATACAGAGGAATGTAAATGGATACAAGTCTGTTAAAAACAATTATGACTTTATAAAGCCACTTTGTTTTATATCAATCTTTTAATCTGCCAAAATAATGTCATTAATTTAAATGAAAATACCTCAAATTGAGGGCGTTTCTCAGAAATTTTTAGGTGAAATTAAAAAGAGATTAATCCATTCAATTAATTACGGAGCATAATTAATTGCTCACTTTTTTTCATCTATTGACAGCACTAATTAATCTCAATTGCAAATAACGTAAATAAAAGAAAAAACATTGTAAAGATCAAATGTAACAGTGTATACACTTGTTAGTTCATTTGGAAAAGATACGTGATCCAATACTGCGGCTAGGGCTAGCGTAGCATGATGAGAGTTAGACGAATCATCACCATTCTCACTAGGTTTTACACTGATCTGATCGGCTATATCAAATCAACCAACATTTTGCACTCTATGTAACTAATGTGATTGGCTGTAATGTTATAATCCGCCGATCCGATCAATGACGTCATTGTTGTGATGAAACTTTCTGTAGATGCTCCGACTGCATTGTTTTATTGTCTCATTTACATCAATTCAGCAATATATCGTGATATTACGTCGCAAAATGCATCCATATCGATTTGTTTTTTTTACCTTTATTTAACCAGGAAAGTCTTTTCCACTACAGGAGACATTGTAACTGCACAAAGAAGTGCTGAAACCTGAGCATGTTGACCAGCTTGTGTTTTTTCAATAAAATCTAAAAAGAAACTACTACCTTTCTGCATTTATTTGTTGTTCTAGACATAAACCTCAGTTAAGTTGCACTAAAACATGTTGCACTAAAGTCAAAGTTGGTTTAAAAGCCACAGGCAGATTGTATGTTATTTTTTATTTTAGGTTGTTGGTACATGGTAGGTAAAAGCCAATGTTTTGAGTGTAAAATATGCAAATATTTCAAATTTCATACATAATGTTCTCATGAAGGTGTACACATTTACAGATTGTTTCTTAAGTCATATATATTTAAAAAAAAAAAAATCCCAATGATTGCCTTATACTTCAATATCGGGATATATTGCATCGTATCGTGATACAAATTGTATCGCCAGATGCCAGGCAATACACACCCCTATTAGCGAATGAAAAAAAATTTGTGGTTGGAGCCATAGACGGTAAAAAGAATGGACGGGACAAGCTTTGCAATTTGCAAGATGGAAGCGTTCCTAAGCGTCAAGAACGTTGAGTGGGAACAGCTACAGTGCACGCCCACTGGTTGGAGCACAGCACTGGACTTCTTCTCTGAAAGAGAAGGCAACGTCTGCTGTTAGTGTGTGTGTGCTTGTTTTGTTTATTCAGCCTGAGCATGTTAAAAGAGCAGAAGAGCTATGCGCTCTTTTAATTTTGCTTTCATATCAGACTTCTGTCTGTTTCAGGGCAGAAGAGTGTGTGTGTGTGTGTGTGTGTGTGTGTGTGGTAGGACTAGAAAAGTTTTACACTTGTTCTTACCCTGTTTGAACATGAGTATCTTTCATGAGAAGATTATCAAATATGCTTTTATTTATTTAGTATTATTTTTATTATCCTGCTATATCACATCCATTCTTTGAAAATTGAAATCAAACACTCTTATTTTATGTATTATACTGTATGTACACACACACACTATAGGCTCTGAAAGACTCTCAAACTGTTCAAAACTGTATCATCTACATAAAACAATGAACTGTTTTTTTCAAGAAATAAAATGTTCAATATATTAAAAGCAGAATAAAAATAATTTTCAAATGTGTAACATTGGTAAAGTCTCTCACCTGCAGCAGCCATTTCTCATCAGAATTTAAGCTTTTAAAATACACAAATATAGTTTGTTTAACTTCTATATACTCCGATCAGTGAGAGTTTGTAAAATAAAATCTTACGGGGGGAAAAACGTTTAATGTGAAGTTCTGATTTTGATTAACATAAACATAATAATAAAACATATATATATATATATATATGTATATATACATATACTATAATAAATAATATAAAATAATAATACTTTAAATCTTATGGGGGAAAAAAATCATTTAATGTAAAGTTAATTTCTGGTATTGAGCCGGTTAACCCTAACCCAGGTGATATTTGTTTTCTGTATCGCTGGGTTAAAGTTAGAGATGCATGAACCATAACTAGTGTAGAAAACAAAGGTGTGCGTGTGTGTGTGTGTGCGTGTGTAATCCCACTGAAAAATCCCACATAATGTGATAACTGATTAAAGAACTAAACAGTGTCTAGATAATGCAGTGAATGTGATGGACTAACGTACCTGTCATGTCAGCCTTCAGGGCCTCTGCCTGTCTGCTCCAGGACAAACAACAACAACAGGTTAAACATAGAACAGCTTCTCATCAGCAATAACAGAGAATCATAATAATAAACACACTACAGGTCCACCACTAGTGGAGCTATTTCCTCTAACCACACATCACCTGTACTCAACCAGTTCACTACCAACCAGTGATGTTGCTAGGTACGCGTCCGGCGTCCCTGACGCATAAAAATCTAAAAGGACGCAGTAAATCCACTATCCATGCGTCCCAGGGATGCACCTAATTTTTCCCATGAAAAACAACACATTGTGAAAAACAACTTCTGTTTAAAATCACAGTAACTAGCAAAAGAAACCTAGCCATCAGCGGACCCCTTTACGCATGAACTCAGCGCAGACGTGATCCCATTGAGTACATGCTAGTTTAGCTGCTACAACAACTAGCAAGTTAACGCGGATTTCATTTCAAAATGTTTCCTGGGATCACTTATTAAGTGCACCGCCCTCCCCCCTGAAAGCTCTGTCGGTTTTTCGTGTAGCGCAGCGGTGCTCCGTGAAAACGTGATCAGCTTTGATCATCTTCCCCTGCTCAGTGTTCGAACTGTTGTGTCTGGTTAACTAAGAATAACTCAGTGTTTTCTTTTAGATCTTTTTATTCCAGCCTTTTGTCCGTGTTTATAGGTAAACATTCACAGTCAGCTAACTACCTCAAGTACAAACGTTTCAGTGGGAACTTCCGGTTTACAAAATAAAAGTCAGTTGGAGCAACGTTATTAGAATGTTACATTCTAACAACTTCTCATCAGAGCTACAGAAGATAGAATCATTTAAATTTGGTTAATTTAAACTAAGTTGATCAAAACTTCATAAATAAACCTGCTCAGATTCAATAAATCATTGATCCCTGAGAGGAAATTGGGTGACATTAATGCTGTTCTCATACATCTTTATATGACATAAATAATTAAAAAGGAGCAGTCAGAATAATCCATGTTACATCTACCTTTCAATTGTATCTTACTTTATTTTTGACAAAAATTTGTTTAATTAGGAGTTGTTTTTATTTTATTTATTAGTATTTATTTTGTTTCCTCACAGGAGTGGAATTTAGAAAAAAAAAATAAAACAGATTTTATATGGCCCTAGGTCAAAGAAAGATACAAACTTCTTATTTGTAAGCAGTGATGTTGCTTGGCATGATATATTGTGATCAACAACTGATGTTTAAAATCACAGTAACTAGCAAAAGAAACCTAGCCGTCCGTTACACATTAACTCAGCGAAGACAGGATCCCCTTGAGTACATGCTAGTTTAGTTTAGTTTACAACAACAACTAGCTGCTTAGCACAAACATATCTGCATCATTTTATTTTTCCCAACAGACTTTGCATTGTTAGTTAAGTTAAATTTGTGTGATATAAGTTTCATAGTGATTGATTCATTTGATTTAGTTGATCTTCTGACAAGAAGATTCTGGTCTTATTTTGGTGACAATTTATTTTTTGACACTGGTGATGAAATTTGTGTTAAAATCAGCACTTTTATTGATAATTTATTTTTGTACAACAGACACCATTTTGTTTTCCTTTGAATTTTTGTAATTTATTTTGGTGCCTTTTATGTTGCTACAGAAGTGCAATATAACCTGTTACTGTGACAGTTGTGGAATAAACTTTTCAGATTTGGAATTGTATTTGTTTCATTTCAGATACATTTTGAACATACATGAATATATCTGCTAATTATAGACATATACCACCTTTAAGAGAGTTTAACACTACAATTTAAGAATTTTTTTTTTTTTTTTTATTGGGGTCCCATTGAATTTCCCATGGACCCACTCAAATCACCACCTGTGGGTCCAGGTGACTCACTACATTGAAAACCTATCAACATCACTGCCAACACAAGCTCACTGTAAATATTTATAAGTTTAAAAAGAAATATAAAGGGAATATGTTGTCAGAGTACAGAAATGAGGAGGAATATTGATTACCGAAAGTAAAATTTGCAGGAAGTATATCTAAAAAAAAAAAAAAAAAAAAAAATTGTAAAAGAAGAGAAATAATAATAATTTAAAAAGGCAATAACAGTGCTAAAAAGATCATTGTCCTTGATGATGCTAAACTATAACAATAGCGGTGATTTTTGTGACTAATATATATATATATATATATACACACACACACACACACACACACACACACACACACACACACACACACATATATATATACAGACTATAAAGGTAAAGGGTGTATCTGGTTGAACAATGTAGGTGTTCTTAGTATATGAATGATAAGAATATACTTTTAAAAATAAATAAATAAAACTGTGACATATAAGAGCTTGTGATCTACTAAAGTACTACCACTGTAGATAACATATCCTTTTGTATATATATATATATATATATATATATATATATATATATATAAGTATGTGCATATGTATTTTTCTTGCACGTAAACTGTTTATCTGATATGATAACTGTTTTGTGAAAGGAAGCAACCACTGATATGAATTATGACAATTACAGGGGTGGGAATTTATAACTTTACCTCCTCCCACTCCTTTTCGAGTTCATGTATACATGAAAGTATGTTCATTTGAAAAGAATCATGTGTATATGTAATGTACATTGAACTCGGAATAATCAATCAATCAATCAATCAATCAATCAAACAAACAAACCCTTTCAACTTCAATCGGGTGTAAAAGATTCCAGTTTCCCATAGATGTTGTATAAATGTAGAGAGCTACAGCTACTGTGACAGACGCTAACAGTGAGCTAAAGCTAACACAACACAAACCGCTCATTTTCACATTAAAATTCCAACATAAAGAGACACCGATGTTGCTTTTATCATTGGGGACAGGTGTCTAAATTATATCAGTTAAAAAAAACACATAAATGCCACATCCGGGGAATATGACGCTCCGTGAAAGTGAGCTAGTCAGCTAGCATCAACATTAGCTAAGGGGGAGCTAGCTCCTTAGCTCAAAAACACACATATCGTTTAACCAACAGGCTCGAACTAGCTCGAGACAGAAAAGCATCTGAAGCCTACCTGAGGTACTGGGCGCAGAGGTTCATCCTGGTGGCTAAGCAGTCTTTCAGAGAACGACTGGACCAGACATTAGCGCTGCTTTGGGCGCCATGTTGTTCCTGTTTGACCCGCAGCGGCCTCGCGCAAAGGGGCGGGGCCTCGATTGTGGGCGGAGCGTGGCCATGCAAAGTGTAAACCATAGAAATATATTAGAGATGTCCGTCTACAACAGGAGGGCCGGGGGCCACACGCGGCCCTCTGTCTAATTCTGTGCGGTCCCTAAAATGAAGGCAAATAATGAAAGAATAAGACACATAACGATGGCAAAAATATAGAAAAATACACAAACGATTGCAAACATACACAGCATGTGTAAAATAACATACACAAATATAGAAAAATAAACAAAACAATCACAAAAATACACAAAACGATTGCAAAAATACACAAAATGTTCACAATATCATGCAGAAGTATAGAAAAAATACACAAAACGATAACAAAATTCGCAATAACATGCAAAAACAAAGAAAAGTACGCAAAACATAGATACTCAAAGATACTCAAAATATCTACATTAACATGCAAAAATGTGCAAAATGTCCAGAATAACATGCAAAAATGATTTAAAAAATACACAAAATGAAATCCAAAATACACAAAATGTCTACAAGGACATGCAAAAATATAGAAAAATACAAAGAATGATGGCAAAAATGCACATGTCCACATTGATATGCAAAAGTATAAAAAACTACACAAAACCATAACAAAAATATCCAAAATGTCCACAATAACATGCAAAAATAAAGAAAATACCCAAAACAATAGCAAAAATGCACAAAATGTCCACAACATGCAAAAATACAGAATCAACCAATCAGATTAAACGTAATGCACAGCGCCAAAACAGCATTGAATGGAGGTTATTTTCTGAGTTTTAGAGTTCATAAATGTATCTATGCTTAGAGCCTGAAAATGTATTTAATTTTTGAATTTAATTAATTGGTGTTGTCTTATTTTTGACAACCTTTTTTTTTTTTTTAAAAAAAAAAAAATACAAATACCTTTGTGGAAAATAAATCATGTTTCAATCATGCATGATTTGGTCTCTTCCTCTTTAAGTTTATACATACATTTTAGTGTATATAGTATATATACTTTATTATATAGATGTTTATTGTATGTAATTGAACCGTGGAAAGATTTATAACCAAAAATAAACATGGGGGGAGAAAGTAACTAGTAACTTTTACTTTGAGTACTTTTAAATTGAGCTACTTTTTACTTGTACTTGAGTATTTTAAGTATGACTTACTTGTACTTCAGTACAATTTATATAGGAGATAAGAGGAAATCTATAGCTTCGTAGTACAGGACCATCATGTCTGCCACATGTTGCCATCCCTATAAAATTCCTTCCCACCATCTTGCCACTAGTTTTTTTTTCTGTCACAATTATTGTTAAATAAATTAAATTAACCCACGATCCTGGAAAACAGGAACAAGCGGGATGAATGGAATAAATAATTTACAATTCCTTATTTGTAGCGGCTGTAGTTTTAATAACCAGTGCCCATAACTTACCAGCAGATGGCAGCAAAGCTCTACCACCACACCCACCTATTGGACATGTAGTTTTTGTGTTTTCATGAATTCACATCAACATTTTTACTAATTGACGAAAATGCATTTCGTCAGTTTCAACCACTTTGCAGAAAAAATGTTAAATTGTCTTAGTTACTGAATGTAGAGCATACATGGGACACTGGTTGCCTGGGGGCCACATGTGGCTCCTTGTATAATTTTAGACAGCCCCCGAAGTCAACGCACAAAATGACCCCAATAAACACAAAACTGACAGAAAATACACCAAATGACAATCAAAAACACACAAACCCTTTGATTCTTTCCTGTATTAAAGGTGCAGTCTGCAACTCTTATAAAAGTGACTTTTTGTCATATTTGCTAAAGCTGTCACTATGTAAGGACAGCTTTACATCAAACTAGTAGTTTGTGTGAAAAAAACAGACTCATTGAGCCCCGCCCCCTGCTGCGCCTGCAGCCTTTGGCAGATTGCCAGAATGCACCTCAACCGAGCAAAGAGAACCAATCAGAGCCAGGATTGTGATTATGGCCTGTCTGACAGCTGTTGCTCACAGGCCCCGCCCCTTTCCTGGGCTCGTCTTTTTTGCAGTGTATGGTCTGGAGGACCAACTCACTGGACTTTTCTGCTTGAAAGGTAATTATTGCTGCTTGATTTACATTATGTTTGATTTGTAATTGTTACACTAGAACTCTGTAGTGTATGTGTTGTTTGTGTGTGTGTGCAGCAGCCTCCATTTGGGCTGCTGTAAGTGACACTGTATTGTTGCTGCTGCTGCTGAGGTGTGTGCACATTAAGAGATAAAGAAGCGCTGCAGTAATATGCTTTTAACAGAGCATGTTATATTACTGTGATGTTGCTGTCGGACTAATGTTAGTTTGTTAGCTCCTCTGAGGGAGGGACTTTGGAAAGTTTGGAGGCAGGTAAAGAGAGCAGTGGGGGGGGGTGGGGGTGATTTGAGTGTTGCGGACTGCACCTTTAATGCTCAGATTAATCTTTATTCTAAACTCTGACATGAATATTGATCATGTGGCCCTCAGATCAGATGCATTTTTGTGGCCCCGCTGTGATAAAGGTTGCCCATTAGCCTTTCTCTATTCAGACTAATCTTTGTTCCATTCTTGTTCCATCATATTTGTGAAATCTTGTACCTCAGGGCCTTCGTTGGACTTTCCATTCATCAGCTCCTCTTTCAGTTCTGCACCAATGTTTGGGCCTATGTGTGATTCAAATATGGCTGGTGTTTGCAGAGCCGGCTCCACCCAATGTGGCACCCTAGCTTTTCCTTGACCCCTGTACAAAATACTTGTATACAACTATTTGCAAACTATGTGCAAAAAGGCATTTTACAGGCTTAGACATCTAGTGGTGTTTTGTATTACTGCATCTACTAGTGTGATAACCTACTAAACCTCACCTCTGGTACTACAACTGGACTTTCCTAGATTTTCTCCCAGCAAAGTCATCTATGACATCATCATCTGACAACGCACTGGAAACCACGTGATTAATGCTTATTATTGAAAGTCCACAGAGACGAGTTTGCATCATGGTAGATCTCAGGTAAGTTTGAATGAAAAGCTTCTTTCAGCAGCAGCCACTGTGGCAGGGAGAGCAACCCACATGTTGGGAATCATTTCTGAAGCTAAAACATCTGTTGATGGTCCAAATTTTGACGAGGCTGGACATAAATATCTCAAAAGTGCATCTGAAGAGAGAATAAGTGTTACAGCTACTATCTAAAAAGATCATTTATAGAAAATATATGAAAAAAAAACCCCTAATAGATCCACGTTTTCTACTGTACATGTATTATATATAACATTCTTTGTTCTGATATACGTATCAGATAAGGTGCAACTTTATTGTCATTACAGTAAAATGTTGATTGGCAGTAAATTGTAGTTTAAAATGGCATGTATGAATGCTAATTTATAGACTATTAATGATAATGTGATACATTTTAAAACAATTAACAAGCTTTAGACAATTTGAACTGTAACACAATGAATAAGGGCTAAAAATCTGACGTAAAGGCGTTGAAAGGGAATAATAGCATTTTGACTGAATATTAAATACAGGAAAAATATTAGCTAGTCAGATTTAAATACGACAAATGATAAAACTGTATATTAGACCAATATTAACACCTTCTGGGTATTTTTAATCTCTAGAAATGATCTGTAACAGTTCAGACTCTCCAGACTACAGCTGCAGAAATGTAAAACTGTTATTTAATGATTATCAGATCATGTTAAAGCAAGTTCTCCACCTAACAGAACACTGATACAGTACAATCGAGGCTTCATTACTTATATTTACATTGTTTTCCTCGTCTTCTTTTCTGTTTTTTTCTTCCTGTTGTAGTGTATTGATGTACTTAACATTTTGATATTAAAAGATGTATACTCTTTTGAACTAAGGTTAACAGTTTCAACACATGTATGTCCTCAGCAGACCTGAGAGACCTTCATTTTTCAGTAAGTGTATCATGATATTTTCAAAGAATGAGGCCCAGTGTATCAATAATGGCTGTAGTAATATCCTTACATTTCTAGAACACGTCTTCTAAACCATCTGTTTTACATTTAAGCTGGTTTACATTTAAGCCTGAGGGCCACCAGGCACAGATAGGCCCCGTTATCGAATTATTGATAGGTTGTTTTTCTCCAATCTAGACAGCAGAATCCTTATTCTCTAATGTATGAGCTAATGTTAAAGAAGAAAAGCAGATGTCGGTGACGTATCACTGAAGTATAAAGGCACCTGCTGCTGGGAGGAGCTCCAGAGCTGTTTTTGGCCCTGCTCTCTCTGGACAAGCCATGGTGTCTGTATCTGACTTTTTCATCATGTAATAATAAATGTTGAATTTTTATCATGAAGATGTCAGCGGAGAATTCTTCAACCTCTTCACATCAACATTTAGATGATGGGAAATCCCCAACACTTGTGCTCCGGACAGTTTAGGGTCATAGGTTACATTTTAGGACCTGATAATAACTAATATATGATTATATTTAAGGGGAAATTATTCCTAATTTTGGAGCAACGTTATTAGAATGTCACATTCGAACATCAGAGCTACAGAAGACAGGATCATTTAAATTAAGTTAATTTAAACTAAGTTGATCAAAATGTAAACCTGCTCAAATTCAGTAAACCATTGATCACTGAGAGGAAATCAGGTGACATTATGTTCTCATACATCTTTCTATGATCTATAAATAATTAAAAAGGAGCAGTCAGAATAATCCATGTCACTACATCATATATACCTTTTAATTGTATCTTACTTTATTTTTGACATACATTTTTTGTTTAAATTATTTATTTATTAAATTGTGTTTCCTCACAGGAGTTCAAAACTAATATTTTCTTTAAAAAAATGATAAATATTAATGAAAAAAAAAGAAAAAAAAAAACGGAATTTAAAAAATTTAAGTGAAAAACATGGAATTTGGAGAAAAAAAATACAACAGATTGGGCCGACCTAATGCAGGAGAACCTTCCTCCAACAGACAGGACACAGTAGAACTATCCAGGGGACATGAGGAGGAGACAACGAGGAAAGTTCTGGTATAGACATTAAGACAGAGGCTCATTTCAAAGCTAAGATGAGCTGCTGCTCTAGGTTTATGAAAGACAAGCCAGGCTTCGGCTGTGAAATATGTAAAAAAAGTTGCGAGGACACAAAGTTCTCCATGGCAGTTTAGGTAAGCAAACATTTAATTTTATATATTTAATGTGGGTTTTTGTGTTTTGAAAATGTAGTAGTTTTGCACTGTCCTTGGTGCTGAAACATGGCAGCTTTGACAGTTGTCACTCAAAGTGAGAGACGGATGCTCTCCGTAAGGACGATTGTCCTTGCTTCTTAAACGCCGATTCATCATTCTTTTATTAAACATTTAGGGTAATTGATTGTGTTCACGCGATATTACTGGCTTTTTTATTTAGCAAAAGGCGTTTTTATTTTAGTCTCTCTCTTACTGCCGGAACAACACGTGTCCAGTGTTCTGGGACCTGATGATTTACAGATGAAGCACTGGGTACAATGTTATGGGCTCTAACTGTTCTGTAGTTTTGAGCAGCATGTCTGTACTTATCTCTACTCTATCATCCTCCTCCATCCACTCTTTTACTTTAGCGGTACATTTTTGGCTGTATAGGACACAGAAGGCTGCACGTCCACGTGACACAAACATAAATCACATCTGAGAGTGAAAACATCACTGTTTTCACTCCATCTCAGTCTCTGCTTAGAAGCGAAAGTGCTCAGATGTGTTGGAATATGGACACGTTGGTCCGTTTCCAAACAAGCACGAGCTGACCACGATGTTTGCTCGCTCACTGTTTCAGCCAGGTTGGTTTATCGGTGCATCACTATATACAACAAACTAACGAGTCGACGGAGAATCCACAATCTAAACCAACTGGTTCCACTCTGAAACCCAAATTTTGCCATGATCATTAAATCGCGTCCCACTTTTTTTTTTTTTTGTTTAGAATTCAACCAACCAAATTTAGTTTTTCAGATAGCTGTTGGTCAACAATTTTAAATTTTTAAAACACAAATCTATATATTTTCTCGTGCAACATGCATTTCACAGCATGCCTGTCAAAAGAAAAGTTTGTTTCAAAATAAAAAGCAAGTCCAACATGAGACATTACCTGTTTATTTTTGACTAACTGTCCACAACCCACTTATGGGTGTCCACCCCCCAGTTGAGAACCACTGATCTAAACATTCTCCATCTTGTAAACACTGCAGTGTGTAAACTACTACAGAAAGGAAGAGGGTCAAATGTTGCACCTTTGTGTTCTTGAAAGTTTGTTTTAGTCAATTTAATTTTGTGCTTCTTTAAATTTTAAATTGCCATTTTTTTATTTCGCAAAATTTCGTACCAGGAAATTTCCTTACATTCCTACAATCAACTTTATTGCATCACTTCTCTTTTAAAAGCATTTGGAAATGTGTAACTCAGTAAATTTACCCTAGTTAAAAAAATAATCCTGTTAAACACTGAAAAAAATAGAAAATTGTTCATTCATTAACAATTATTTATTCCGTATTAGTCATTGCGTAATTCTACTTGATATATTTTTTAAGGCCAAGTCTGATTTTCATTAACAAGAACAGACAATGGCAATCAACCATTCATGCATTTATTAAAATATGCAGACATTTTTAAAGGTGTGATTGAAAAATACTGCACTTTTTAAAAAATAACAGTTCTAGTCCAGTCCTATTGGTTACTAAACAAACATCAACGTGCTTATTGAATCAATGAGCGCTGATCAGTATTTTTAGTGTCCTAGTCTCAGTACAGCTTCATGGAGGCTTCAAACAGGCGGCTCAGATCTTCCTCTGTGTGTTCTCTGGGAGACAGTTTGGTCACTCGCTCCTGGAAACACAAAGTATTGATTACTAGAGAAGATAAAAAGCCATTTCAGGTCACACTGTGGAAACACTTTGTTCAGACCAACCTGAGGGATTGTCCCTTTCACCAGCGATGGGATGTCATCCTTTTTGTACCCGACTGCTGTTAACCCATCCTCCACGTGCAGATCGAACAGGAACTGACGCAGCGTGTCAGCCAGAAGTGGCCCTGCATCTTTTACCTTCACCTGTCGGATGTCTGCACCTGAACGCAGCACAGATAATAAACCTCAACTACAACATTTGCATTTCCTGAAGAAAATGCAAATGAGGACGCAGATGCCGGCCTGCATCACACTGCATTAGCTTAGCATTAGTATAAGTTAGTATTAACATAAATTAGCATTAACATTAATATAGCATTAACCTAGTATTAACACTAACCTAGCATGAGCATTAGCCTAGCATTAACATTAACTTACCTTTGGCCATACCTTACAAAAGCATTTGCCTAGCATTAAAATTAACCTAGCATTAGTATAAACCTAATATTAGCACAAACCAAACATTAACAATAGCCTAACAATAACATTGACTGAGAATTAACACTAATCTAACATTAGCATTAACATTAAACTAGCATTAGCTTTAGTAATGGCATTAGCCTAATATTAGCATTTGCCTAGCATTAGCATTACTCTAGCATTAGGATTAATATAGCATTACACTAACCTAACATTAGGCTAGCATTAACACTAAACTAGCATTAATTTGCCTAGCTATAGCATTAACATTACCTTACAAAAGCATTTGCCTAACATTAGCATGAATATCAACCTAGCATTAGCATTAACCTATAATTAGCACTAACCAAACATTAACAATAGCCTAACTAACATTACTAACTAATCAGACATTAGCATTAACACTAAACTAGCATTAGCTTTAATAATGGCATTAGCCTAATATTAGCATTTGCCTAGCATTAGCGGTAACCTACCATTAGCATTAGCATTACTCTAGCATTAGGATTAATTTAGCATTACACTAACCTAACATTAGGCTAGCATTAACACTAAACTAGCATTAATTTGCCTAGCTATAGCATTAACATGACCATACAAAAGCATTTGCCTAACAATAGCATGAATCTAGCATTAAAATCAACCTAGCATTAGCATTAACCTATAATTAGCACTAACCAAACATTAGCATTAACCGAACAATAGCATAACCTAGAATTCGCATTAATCTAACATTAGCAATAGCATTCACCTAGCATCAACAGTGACCTAGCAATAACAATAATAATAATAAATCAATTTTATATAGCGCTTTATCATAGACACTCAAAGACGCTTTACAGAATCAAGGCATTATTTTTTCACTCCACACTTAGTGGTGGTAAGCTACTATTATAGCCACAGCTGCCCTGGGGCAGACTGATGGAAGCGAGGCTGCCATAGTGCGCCTCCGACCACCACACGCACACACTACATTCATAGTAGGCAATGTGGGTGAAGTGTCTTGCCTAAGGACACAATGACAGATACCACTGGAGCTACTGTCCCCCAACCTAGCATTAACCTAACAATAGCATTAGCCTAACATTACTCTAGCATGAGCACATACCTAGCTTTAGCATTCACCTAGCATTAACACTAACCTAGCATTAACCTAGCTATAGCATTAACTTTACCTGACAAAAGCATTTGCCTTGCATTAGCATTAATCCAGTATTAAAATTAACCAAGCATTAGAATTAACCTAGCAATAGTTTTATCTTAGCATTTGGTCCTTTAGCACATAATTAGCATTAACTCTAACTTAGCATTCACCTAGCATTAGCTTGACATTAGCAATAAGGCTGAAATGGGTTGAACGTATTAGCTGAACATGTTAAATGTTGACTTGTTTGTAATTTGTTTGCATAGATTTGAAGGGAAAAAGTGAAGAAGCTCCTCTAGCTTAACCAGCTGTCCAATGGGATCAGAGCTGAAAAGTCAATACAGTTTCACAAATTGCAATGACTCAAAAAGTTTAACAGTTACAAATTATAAAAGTGCAAGCATAAATCTCTGGACCGTTCTGAATATTTTGATATCTTAATTGTCAAAATTGGACAAACGTGTAGGAGGAGTTAACGACAGACAAAAGAAAAAAACGAATAACAGAAGAGGGACAGATGATTGAGAGCAGTGCAACACAAAGCCTGATGCCCAAGTACCGAGGATCTCTGCTGCCTCCAGGTGGCGCTCTGGACACATCGGAGCGGTGAAATTGAAGACGGCTGGAGATGTGAGGACGACAGAGAGTCCGTGGGGCTGCAGGAACATCAATAGGTAATATTAACTGTAAAACGATACATCGACATCATCGTTGGAATTAGGGTTGCAAAGGGCCACAAAAATTATTGGTCAAATTCACAGGAGCCTAACCCTCCTATTATCCATTATATGTTTATCATTAAAGAAAATTAATAGTTGACTATATTTCATGACTTTTCCTAACTTGATGGGTACAATTGATTCAGCATAAAATTATAATAATATTTTTTCAATGTGCTGAACATGTATTGCATGCATTGGTGTTCCTCTGGGGTTTATTTGGCCCCAAGCTGTTTAAAAGGTGTCTATCTCTTGAAAATGTCCTCTGGGAAAAGGTTTACCTTTAATGAGGTTTAGGAACAGCTCTTTCACAGTCAAACTGACGTAGAGGAGAATGTGTCTGAGACAAAGGATTGTGTTTATTAGGATCCCCCATTAGCTTAAGCTATACACTATTCTTCCTGGGGTTTATAAATTACACAATGAAAATACAATGTATACAATAAAAATAATAATCGCATCACACCAACAAAAGTATTAGAATAAGTGTTTGGCACTAAAATTTTATATTAAGTAATATCTCTTTAGGATTTTTTATTTAATTATAAAGATGTTGTTTAATGTAATTCGGTAATGAATTCCATTCATGCATAGCTCTGTATGTTAGTGAGCGCTGTGCTAATGAAGTTTTTACTTTAGGTCAAATAAAACAACCACCAACTGCCTAGTTGAGTAATGATGCGTTTCTATACAAAAGTTTGACATCCTCAACTTGCTTTAATGAAATCTGATTTATTTTGAGCTTAAGTTTTGATTCAGAAAGTAAACAATGAGTAGTTCCAACTACGAGGCATGTTGTTTTTGAGATATTCAATGCAAGTTTGTTATGTATATATTCAGTTTACCAACAACGGTATTTCTCTCTCTAACTGAGAATTTACAATATTGATATTTGTATCTGACAAATATACAGTTGAGTCATCTGCATACGTGTTGTGGACGACCCTGATTTTGAAGCATTCTCGAGAGCGTTGACCCTCCAGCAGACACAATCGTTCCAAAAATGAAATACCAACATCAATCAATATGGTTCATTGTGTGTGAATGTGCACCCCAGATTAGAAAATATTTCTATGAAAGATTTTTAAGATAAACTAACTCTAAAACTGAAAGTTTGACCTGATGGTGGCGCTGCAGGAGAGGTCATATCATCACCACAACCAATAGGGTTCATACTCTAGTGGTCATTAATGTCAGTAAATTTGAGAAGATTTGGATGAAAACCATTCAAGATAAATTCATTCTTATTTAAAAGTTTCCAACTTAGAAAATTCCTGGATTTTGCAATTTAAGTGGAAATGTTGTGTTTTTTCAATTGTGTTATTTTGTATGGATGTGGATATTTATGTTTGATAAAGCATTTTAACATTACTCTCAATTTCCAGATAATCCCGATAAATAATTCCCATGAAAAGTATAAATTTTCAAATACAGTATTCCCTAAATTTCAACAGAATTATTTATTGGAACTAACTTTAAATTACGGTATCAGATCCAAACAAACATTAGTGTCCATGCTAAATAATACAAATAAGTTTTGTAAGCATCTTGTTTTTAGGACATGCAGGAAGTAAAAGGTCCTAAAACTTCCTCAATACGTTTATTACCAAAAATCTCAGTGAAATATTTATCATCTGCCTGACTATTTGAAAATAGGGTTAGGGTTAGGCATGCAGAGGGCTTGGTAGAGATATTCTCAAGTGTTTAAATTAGGATGATAACATATTTTCCCACCTATATTATATTTAACGTCCCTGATAATAAATGGATCATTTGTAAATTCCCATCAACTTCCATGGAAATTCCAACCTTGAAAAATCAGAAACTTAATTTCTTCATTTCTGTCCTCGCTCTTCAGTTCATAGGTAGTGAGGCTGATTAAAGTTTTGAGCTAAATCATGAAGAGTCATTAAGCAAAGCAGCAATTATTACTTCACACACGGAATGTGTCCTTCAACTTTGAAAGTCCTTATTTTATCAGTTAGTTTCAGTGTCAAGTGTCATTGAAAGAGATTAGCGAGTGTGTGTCTGTGTGTTATAGGGAGCGACTCCACCAAACAGGGCCGTGGAGGCTCTTAAGCAGTGGTTCTCAACCTTTTCACCAGGGACCCCCACTGTAGCCGAAGGTGGTTGAACACAGACATAAACATTGAAGAACTGTCATGTGGAGACAGGACCATCTATAAGGGGGAATAAAGGGGAGAGATTTTTGGGGTCCAAAATGATTTTTGTTCTATGAATCTGTGATAACCACATTTATTTATTCATCTAAATAATATCCACTGGTATCCAGGAAGTTTATTATTATTTGGGCCATAGTATATAGTCATTTTAAAAATGTAAATCCTTATTTTAGAATTTAGATCGAGTGGCCAAAAACGGACAGAAAAAGTGGTAAAAAGGTTTTAAGTTTCTATATTGAACAATTAGTTTAAACTGGCAAATAATGGGCATGACAAATCGTGAATGTGGCAAAATTTGCAAAAATAAGCATGAATTATGGTGTAAAGAGGTTATGTTTAGTATTATTTGGGCCATAGTATATAGTCATCTTAAAAATGTAAATCCTTATTTTAATTGGGGTCAATTGACCAAAATGGTGGAAAAGGGATTTTAAAAACCACAAAAATTGGTTCAAAGCAAATTAGAGTGGGAAAAAACAGACAGAAAAGGTGGTAAAAGGGTTAAAAGTATTTCATATTTGCTTAAAAATGACAGGAAAAAGGAGAAACAATTAGTTTAAATAATGGGCATGACAAATCGTGAATGCAATTAAATTGGCAAAAATAAGGTTAGATTATGGTGAAAAGAGGTTGAAATTGATAATAATGAGCCAACATATGTGACATTAGGTGGAAAAGTGGTGGAAAGGGATTATAAGTGCTGAAAATGTCTTGAAAGTGGAAAAAATGTGCAGAAGTGGCAAATTTGAAGTGGCAAAAATGGGAGTAATGTAGCAAAAATGAATTAAAAAGACCAAAAATACGACAAGAAAAAATGATGAAAATAGGTTGAAATATGGCAAGTTTAGTGTAGTTATAGAAAAATGGTAAAATCAAGCAAAAATGGGCTCAATTGTTAAAACTATACGTAGTTTCTTGATGGCATCTGGCGACCCCCTCCCAGTGTCTCACAATGCCAAAAGGGGTCTCTGCCTCAAGGTTGAGAACACTTGCTTTAATGAACTGCCAGTGTTTGCATGTTCTCATAAATGGTTACTCACCACTAGCGGGTGATCAACGCTGTAACCACCGGCTTTGTGAGTTTTGACATTTCCCGCGATGGGGTACGACATCCCGTGACTGTAATAAAGACAAAATGGGTTAGAATGGAACATCAAAACAACAACAGAAGTCAGAAAGTGCAAACCTCCTCTTCTGGATCAGTGATGCACTTTAAAGGCTTATGCTGCGTTCACACCGGATGTGTCACAAAATATTCGTATGTCCATATTATATATAAAGTCAATGAAAAGATGCGTCCCAAATGCAAAATCTTTCCTGTACAGCGGTGTGGTGTGATCCGCACATCAAGTTCGTTGGCCGTGCGAGCGCGCTCCCGATCTTATGCATATAAAGAAAATATTGAACTCCTGCGGCTGTTTCACATGACGAAAGCCAATCAGAGTCTTTGTTGACGATGACGTCAGGCCGTCAACACGGACACCGGTCTGTTCACTTTATAACTTTATAACCAGGACCAGACTCGGAAGGATTTGGCGTGGAGGAAAATCAGCGAGGAGGTGGTAGTAGCAGGTAAAAGTTCTCTCTGTAGTTTTCATCTTTGAAAGTCGGTACCGAGCTAGGATAGCATTAGCCACTAATCACACAGCTTTTTTCACTGGTGGTTTATGTTTATGAAAGGAGAAAAAGGAGCGCAGCGTCTCGCTTCAGCAGGCAGTGAAACTCACCGAGTTGGATATGTCACTGGTGGGCGGGGCTTCGCTTCAGACGTGCGTATGAAGCGAATGGGGACATTTTTTGATCCTGCAGAACCTGAGGAATGTTTCGTGCGGCAGATGCGTCCGGTGCTGCAGAAGATGCATTTGGTGTGAACGCAGCTTTAGAAGGAATTTATGCCCCATTAAAAACATACAGTAGGTGTTAGAGCCATATCATTATTATGCCATAGTATGTTTAAATATTAATATGTTTGGAATAAGTAATGAAATAGTTTTAAAGGTAATAGTGTTTAAATATTGATTTGTGTTGACGTTTTTAAATGATCAGAGTTTCTGTGCTTCATTGGTTTTGACTTGCTGCTGTGAACTGGTTTTCTACTGTAAAGTGTGGGTTAGTGTCAAAAAGTGAAGGAAAACACAGCCTGGTGAAGCCCATGCGGTCAAAGGACAGCAGTTTAGTGAAGCAGGAAAAGGAGCAACAGTGTTTCTGACCGTAAAAGCTGTTAAAACCGTCAACCTAAGCAGTCAAAGTGGTCAGTATCCTCAGCGCCAGCATCAGTGACGTCATCGCCATCATTGCAACGTCATTGTCGCGGTCGGACGTCAGTGTGGTCTTTACGTAAGGATTTATTATTTTTTGGGACTTTTGAGAGTGAGCTTTAAATATGAGGACACTTTGATTTTGGAAACTTTATTTTTGTTTTTCTATTTTTTGGGGATTAAAGAGACAGATTGATTCATCCTACGCTTGCCTCTTTTTTCTTCATTTTTTTATTTGGCAGAGACGAGTCAGAAAACTTCATGTCCTGCAAGAAGTGGTAAAACTTTGTTTTTGTGTGTTGCCACTACAGTAGGTCACAATGGATGAACACACCCATTAATTATAATTATTTTAAATCAAGATGAAATGCGCATTCTAAATCTGATCCAAAGGAAAAAATATATTATTATATTAATATATTGATCCAGATGCCCTCCAAAATTTAATGGAATCGTCCATGGTCTATGGCAGTGTTTCTCAAATGGGGGTACGCCATGGTACTACAGGGGGTACGAGAGAGAGAGAGAGAGAGAGGAAAATTAACAAATAAAGTGTCAGTCTTGGACCCGCACCACGCTTGAAATGACCGGAAATTATAAAAACTATAGAACTTAGATGTATACATAAGAAAATATCAACTCAGATAAAATCAGAATATCAAATTACTATCTTACTATCTTAAACGCACGGACGTAGCTTAAACCTATATCCCCCTTTCCACTTTGTGGCAGGGTATAATAATAATAATAACTAGAACTGCAAGCAGTTATGAAAGGGGGCCAAGCCTTCCTGCATGACTCGGCCCCCAGGTTTTGCGGAGTCCATGGAATTACGTAACGTAGGATGACGGGCTTGGGGCGAGCGTCAACGTGACATTTGCTGTGAACAGGTGGATATAAAGTTTATGAAAGTGTGATTTAAAATGTGAAAGTTACAGGTCAAAATGTTTTCATGTCATATCAAATCATATTTTGACCGAACAAAACTCTTATCAACTTTAAATTAGGTCTAACTGAAGTTTCACGCTGATTGGACAAAACCCCAAGGAGTTCGAAAAAGTAGGTTTTTAATGTGTAGTGACTTACAAAGAGCAATATGCCGTGGCTCATACCCCCATGGTCACATTCCAATCAAGGATCTCAGATTTCATGTTGTTAGCATTTATTTTGACCAAGATATGCACCAGTTTGCGTTTTATAGCTAGCTAGAAAACTTTATTCGTTAATAGATTAATTCAATCAGATTCAGGGAATCTGTGGATATGAGATTTTTCAATGTGCGACATACGGTGTGGGAGTTATAGGCCAAAACGCATTGACCTTGGTTATAGCGCCACCTGCTGGCAGAGATGTGAGTTTCGAACTCCATCAAGTTAATGATACATGGAAGCCACACACCGAATTTGGTTATGCTATCTTAAACAGTTTCTGAGAAAAGCTGTCCACTCTAACTCGGATGGATGGAGCTCAAACCTATATGCCCCTCCCACTTTGTGGCAGGGGATAATAAATCTATTCAGGAGCCGCTAAATCAGTGTTTTTCTAACCTTGGGGTCGCTTGAAATTTCTGAAAAATGTAAATAGATTTTTGAAATTAATATATTTTTTTTTTTTTTAAATGAAAACAACACAATCTTAAACTACATTTCTATACTTTCACTTTGTCAATTATAAATCTAGTTAAACTAAAATGCAGTACAAAAAAACAAAATATGAGCTGAAACATGATCAAAAAAAGGTCTTTGGGGTTGCCAGACATTCTTAAAATCTCAAAATGGGGTCACAATCCAAAAAAGGTTGAAACCACTGCACTAGATAGTGATTCTTTAAAATGTGACGTCCTTGGAGGAGGTACTAAATAAGGCCTGAGTTCTTACCACAGATGAACTCCAGCGTTGCCAAAGCCAATCCCAGCGAACACACTGGCCAAATGCATGCTGGAGCGAGCCTCCAGGTCCTCAGGGTCACGCACAGCTCTGCAACAGAAAAACATAAAGAAGAACTCAGGCTGTGCAATTAATCTAAATTAGATTACGATTTTGATTATTATGCTCAACGATTCCAAGAAATAACATAATTGGAAAAAAAAAAACAATTATGTAAATATATATATTTCAATTATACATGCGTTTTCTTTTCTATTCACTGATGCAGTATTTTGAATTTGAATGACTTTATTAATCCCTGAAGGGAAATTACATTGCACTCTGTTATTTTTCAGGGACATGCTTCTCACACACATGCACAAACAGGACCTGTGGACATGCATTAATGAGAGATGTCAGAGTGGGGCTGCTCTTAAAATGAAGGGAGCGCACCAGAGCAGTGTTGGGGTTTAGTGCCTTGCTCAAGGGCACCTTGACAGTGAAAGTGAACACTTTCAAATTATTATTCTTAAGTGTTTCATACTACAGTGAACATCAATGGGATGATGTCCAGTCAGACACAGTTGTGCCGGGTTGTCGACAACCCCCCACTTCTGTCCCTCGCTGCATAACCCATCACACTGCTTCACACCATTTACACTGATGTCCACCCCAATTAATCAATACATGTGACCAGTACAAGACGAAACCTCGTCTGTAGTGGTAGCATTTCAGAGCATGAAGGATGCCACAAGACGTTTAATATTAATACTAACCTAACCACTAGGAACAAGTGTATCATGTTTTCCCTGCAGTCTGTGCCTTCTCCTCGTCCTTCATTCTCTTGTCTGTTTCAGGTTCTTGATGCTGGAGCTGGTGGTTCCTGATCAATGGCTCATGGCTGAATTAATCTGGAACACTGATGGTCTATCCTTCTATCCTATTCTGTTTTCCCTTCTGTTCACTAACCCCAACCAGTCAAAGCAGATGTTCTCCACCTCTGAACCTGGTTCCGCTAGATATTTCTTCCAATAAAAAAAGAGGGAGTTTTTTCTTCCCACTGTCGCTAAATGCTTGTTCATGTGGATCTTGTTGGGTTCTTTCTTTCTTACTATGGACTTTATATTTTGTTCAGCGCTGTGAGATGAATTTGTTGTATTTTGCGCTTTATAAATAAAGTTGAATTGAGTTGAACATACTTGCATTCTTAATTTGGAATTCCCTTGAATTAAGTTTTTGTTATTTAAATGCTACAGTTCTGTGGCAATACTTTTTATTTATTTGCATTCAAATAACATTTTTTGTTTAGTGCAAAAGTGAGTTTGAAAGATTTTTATTTATGTTTAAAAAATATATTTTACATTGTTTTTGGTAACTTTTTGGTAGACAAATAATCGTTTGAATAATTCAAATAAGTCATTTAAATTATGACTAAAATAATCGTGATTATGATTTTTTCTATAATCAAGCAGCCCAAACTTTAACATTCTTCACTCTCATCTCTTCAGGGTTTAAGAGCAGGTTGCTAGTGAGAATACCTCTTCATGTACTTGGAAACCACCCGGAGTGCGTGAAGGGACCACACGTCGCTGATGGGATTGCTGCCCTGGTAGGCGGGCCGGTTGATTGGGTTGGGAGGACAGGGGCTCCTCTGGTTGTAGGGCAGCGCCGTGTAAGACTCCAGAGCATGGCTGAGGGACAGGAGGACCAAGATCGTGAGGGACAGGGTGAACAAACACCTCGAGGGACAAAAACTGGCCTCACCAACCAGAGGACGTCAAAGCCACTATTAGCAGCCACTCTCTCAGGCATGCTGAGGGTGTGCAGCGGGTCAACCATCCCCAATGTTGGTCTGAGTGCTCGGCTGGCAATACCTGTCAGTACAGAGTTCCATCAGCTGCACTATTTAAACACTGGAATATCCTGAGGACAGAGTGAGACATATCACATACCGGTCTTAGCCTTCAGAGGCTCATAGTCAAAGATGGCCACCCCAGTGGTCTCACTGCCAGTGCCTGCAGTTGTAGGAACTGGACACAAGAACAAACGCTCAACACAAAATAATGTTCAGTTCAACAAAGTCTGAGGACTGTTCACGATAAATGTATTCATATTGGGGCAGTGATTCCCAATGCAGGGTTCCTGACCCAAAAGTAGGACCCTATTGTAATGCAAGTCGTTTTTATTATTTTTATTCTTACAAAAAAGTGATTGAATTTTTGAGGGCCTAAACACGTTCAAATTCTCATGAAAATTTGAACGCATATTAGGACTGGCTAAAAATGTGATATTTTGGGAGAATTGCACATGTGAATGGCAAAATGACTCAATAGCGCCCCCTTTGTGGAGGTAGAACTGATGACACCATCACATCATCAACATACTGTATATTCTTCCTACGGTACGCCATATTGACAACGGATCGGACCAGAACTGCAATGGATATTGCGACTTTCGTCCTAAATAAATTCTGCACGACTGCTTTTATGCAGCGGTAGACTTTTTTTTAGGGCACAGATACTACACCTACAGAAAGAACTGTAAACAACAAAAAAACTATTACTTCAGTACACTGAGGATTTACCTGATCTGGGTAAGTACTGCTATTTCTTTCTACCACAAACACACATTCCCAAAGGATACACAATGTAACCTTATTTTCTAATGATTTACATCTGTTTTATACCCACACAGAAACAATTCAAGCACCTCCAACACACAAGAGGAACCGAAAACAGACCCCATCAACAAGCCACACGACTAAAACTGCTTATTTTCACCACTTGCATCCAACACGGCACTGTTAAAGTACTTCACAGATTCATATTTTTGTTTTAAATATACATGGTTGTGTTATAGAACAATCTTGACAATAAAGTTTAAGTTTTAAAGTCTTTACACTGGCTCCCAGTCAGCCTCAGAATAGACTTTAAAGTTCTGCTGCTGGTGTATAAATGTGTGAATGGGTTTGGTCCAGAATACATCAGTGACATGTTAGTCAGGTATGAACCCAGCAGGTCTCTCAGATCTATGGACACAGGTCAGATAGTGGAGACCAGCGCTCACAGTAACCATGGTGATGCTGTGTTTAGTTGTTATGCTGCAAAGAAGTGGAACAAACTGCAGCAGAGCTGAAGTCAGCATCACATGTGAACATTAAAGGCACTTTTTTTCTCTACTGCATATGATTGAGATATTTGGTCATATTGTTGATGATTTTCCTGATGATTTTAAATGTTCTTATTGATTTTTAGCTGTTGAATGTAAAGCACATTGAGTTGCCTTGTGTATGAAATGCGCTATGCAAATAAATTTGCCTTGCCTTGTAGATTGAAATATTCCTCTTAGCAGCTTGTTCACTTGGATGATGTGCTATGCTTAAGAGTTTGTAGAGCTAAGTAGATGAAAATTAATTATAGCAGCTTTCAATTGTATGGTTTAACCCAACCGTCATTGATAGTCATAGCGCCACCGTTTGGTAAAATGAAATCATAAGCTTTATATTTGCACAGAACATTGTGGGAAAGTTTGTGATATAATCCTTGAAAATGATCAGCTACGTCTCAACACTTAAAAATTTCTGCCACACCCCGACACGCAACACACCTCAACGTGCACAACTTCCCGACATGCGTGTGGTTGTGAGGGCCTGTTCATTGCTGCTTGCAGCTTTAATTTGGAATTAAAATGTTCTGCTTCGTGTTCACATGGAAATAGTAAATCCTAATTGAGGTTTACATGGAAAACACGTTTATCTGCCTTTATTCAATTGTGCTTTAGGTCTGTGGGTTGGGAAAGGTTCTGATTGGACAGGGGGCGAACATGACAGTTTTCTGTAGTCTATTTTTTAAATTTGGGTGTCCGTCAGGTTTACGTCCTGACAATTAGGATTTTTAAGAAGTCACATAAAAGGACATTCACAAGTAAAAATTAACACCCTTTTCTAAGTCTCATCTCTATGTCAGCTTACACATTTCAGTTTTCTTTTCATTTCATTGTCTTGCCCTAATCAGATGTCCAGAAAACATGCTTAGAATGCTTAATGGAGGAAACTATTATCATTCATTTTCTATTTGCACTGACGCATCACACCAGATTTGGCGTCCAGCTGTTTGATAACTCGCTAAAGCTAATATAAGACCACCCAATTTAGAGTGAAAACTTTAGCTGAAATATATGTGCTGAATATCAGATTCTGCGAGAAAATTTACATTTCCGTCATTCTGACCACCCGATTACGAAGACTAACTACATGTAAAAGTGTGAGATTTTGCCAAAACTTACATGTAAGGCTTTAATTGAGTGGCATATAAAAAAAATGTAAAACAAGAAGACAGTCATCAAAATTCCCCACCAGACTGGTTGTCATTATAACTCACAACCTTTTCCTAAATGTCCTAAATCTAAGAACTTGGATGTATACATAAGAAAATTTTATCACAATAGAATATAAAATTACAAAAATACATTAGAATATAAAATTACAAACCATCATTACAAACCACATTTTCAAAGAAAAGCTGTCCCCTTTGAAAATACCTCGAACAGAGTCCAAATAACAGAAAAAGTCCAATGACTTCTCCTTTTCCAACTCCATCAAGGTATTGATACCCTGAACCCACACACCAAATTTGATTATCGTTTTTTAAATGGTTTCAGAGGAAAGCTGTTCCCTTTAACGCGGATGGACGGAGCTCAAACCGATATCCCCCTTCACACTTTGTGACGGGGGATAATAATATTGCAATCTTCCATTTCAGAAAAGGGAACCTCTGCATTTTCCATCTGTTTTCCACTTTTGTGGAAAATTGAAAAGCCCTACATGTGTAATAAATAAATGTAAGTTTTTCTTCGAAAGTCACCAAATTGGTTGGTATTAATTAGTGGGCTGTCTTATTTTCTGTTGTATATATCATACAGGGCTATTTCATATACGATTACCTGATGTGTGTTGATGTGTGCTCTTTCCGCTGCAACTAGCAAGTTAAATTTCTTGTACTGTTCTAAACTGTACCTGGTGAATAAAATCTTTTCTGATTCTGAACGACCAAAACATTGGCTAGCTGCAGCCCTAGCAAACAATGATAAGCAGGTACCTGCAATCAGAGGCTTTAGAGCTTTAATTACTGGTTTTCCTTTGCCGATTGGAGCGTTGACAAAGTCCAGGAAGTCCGCCTCGGGGTGACACGCGTACAGGTTTGCAGCTTTACACGTATCAATAACAGAGCCGCCTCCCACTGCCACGAACACATCAAACGAACCACTTTTAGCGAAGGAAATGGCGTCTTTGAAGCTGAAACACACGGGGGAGAAAAAGCAGGAGTTGTTGGTAATAGTAATGTTGGTTTCATGTAATGCAGTGGTTCCCAATCTTTTTAGTCCTGTGTACCTCCTTTGCATTTTTCTCCATAATTTAATTTGCTGTTTACATTTGTGGAACACCGGCCTCTCCTAAACCCTAAACTGTGTCTCATTGGTTCACAACATTGGTTCCCCAAGTCTTAATCTACAAATTAAAACAATAAGTGGAATTTAAGGTGAATTTTTTTTTTTTTTTAAATACCATACAGCTTTTATGTGATTATTACTTCAATTGTAAGTAAATACAGTCTCCTTTGTAAAATGTAGCTAAATATTGTCTCCTATTGTCATAAGTGTGATAAACTGGCCTCTACAGCAAAAATGTATCCTGTTTCAACGAATTACAAAAGTAATTGTTAGTTTGCAGCGAACAGCCTCAAAAGGAACTAAAAACATTTTATTTATTATTATTTCTAAATTAATTATTACATTTATCCAAGTACCCCCTGCAATGTGCTCCTGTTTTAGGGGTGTGAAAAAAAACATTGATTTCACGATATATCGCGAAACCAATTTTTTTATTAAAAAAAATTTTTTTTTTTTTTTTGATAGTTAATGTTTTTGTGCAAAATTTCAGCGGTGGTTACAGAGCCTTCAATGTGTTGCAATGGTTATTTGATGCATCTTCACATTTTCACAGACATTTTATTTTCATATAATCTGTTCAGATCAGTGTTTAAACTGACTCAATAGGATCAGTTATTTTTTCCTTTTTTTGTGCATTATCAGAAACTCAGGGTGATTTATCCATAATGTTCTCACTTACAGTTGTTACAATGCCGTCATTATGTTGTCATGGTTACTTTGAGACTTCTACATAGTAGTTTCAGTAACAGTGTGTAACACTGTTTTCTTTTTTTCAGTGAAAATGAGCAAAAACACTAATAATAAATAGGATGTTTTGAAGCAAATAGTTTAGACTCAACGTGTCCTCTGAATGATCAATATCTTCTGATGACCATATACAGCAACTTGATTTTTCATCTCTACGTTTAATTTTGATATTAACTTGTTGGTATATTGCAATATATCGCGATAATATCGTATCGTAACCCACGTATTGCGATACGTATCGTATTGCAACATCCTTGCCAATACTCACCCCGACCCTGTTTGGGAACCACTGATGTAATGTGAGCGCACCCTTACCTGGAGTCCGTGGGTTCAACACGGACATTGTCGTAGACTTTGTACTTGACTCCATTCTTTGCCAGAGACTCGAGCACAGCTTTCATTGGAGGCAAGAAGGACAAGTTCCTGTCCGTCATTACGCAGACATTCTGAGCACTGATGTTCTGCAGGTCCTGCAACCACAGATTCTTAGATATTCATACAAAAGGCCAAAACTGATGGAAAAACTGCTTAAAAAGACTTAAAAAAATCATCCTAAAATACTGGAAAATAATGAATACAAGTGTTTATTTTATTTGTTATTCCTTATCGTTCAGCTCGGGAAAAAAATCTCTCATTTATACACATCTAGTCTTTGTAAACGGGTGACAAAAATATCAAATCTCACAAAATCTGACATAATATGAGGCGATATGACGAACTTCTGAAATGGAAATATCAATATGACATAGACTACACTCTCACCCACATGTTTAAGGTCAATATCACACATCTCCACCATAGTTTTCACCATAAAAAACGTGGTCTGGTGCTGTGTTCCAAGCAACTCAGAATTTCGACATTTTCCGAAGCGGAAAATTCCGATCAACGGACTAAAAGTGCCTGTTTAGACATGACTGGTTGGCAGACTGGGTGACCGGTTGGCAGACTGGGTGACCGGTTGGCAGACTGGGTGACCGGTTGGCAGACTGGGTGACCGGTTGGCAGACTGGGTGACCGGTTGGCAGACTGGGTGATCGGTTGGCAGACTGGGTGACCGGTTAATCGACAGGTTGGCAGACTGGGCGACAGGTTAGCTAGCTGCAAACTGTCGTAAAAGATGCTATCTAGGACTAAAGAGCGAGCGGGAAAATAGTTAATGAGCTAACTGTATTTCTACGCTTCAGCAGCAGGGTCAGGTTAATGCTAATGATGGCTCTGTTACGTAACGCGGCTATGATTTCTGACCTGCCTATTAAATCCTGAACACAGAAATTTGAAACAGTTTGTAAAGCGTAGCTACACAATGAAATTATAAACGGTTGAATGGCTTTTTACATGTTTTAAGGAATATATTTATGACCTATTTAATGTGTTTAGAAGAAAATGGCTGAATCTGCTTCACACAGACTTTAAGTTTGTGGTTCTGCACGAGCGTTTATTATTGAGCGACATTAAGCAACTGATTCAATAAAAAAAAAAAAGTCGTGGTAGATTTTTTGGCTGGTTTTACCTGGTGAGAGCTCCGACAATGGGTGGCTTCGGAAAACACTTTTTCAAAGTAGGAAGTCGGAAAATCAAGAGTTGCCAGGAATGCAGCACAATGACAAGAGCTGGATGTGTGCTGGTTTCAGCTCATTTCTTCTGCGTATGAATATGAAATTACTGACAATAGTTAACTCCATTAACTGTACTAAGAATGTTTCAGAAAGTTTATTTGTCTGTGATGACGTGTTTAAGAAAAGACGATGAAGCAGAAATGTGGAGATATTTAAACTCAAATGGAAAACCGGAGACTGTACACATGAGTGCACAAACTGCACATGCATGATGACTTGGCTGTTTTCTGTGTGCGCGTGTATATGTGTGTGCGTGTGGCTTCATTTGGACTTTGAGCACAAGTGTTTTTTCTCAAGAACTCAAGGTTTTTATTGTCATTTCCATGTGTGAACATGTCAAACTAAACGTATGCCTGTATACTATAAAATAAGGTAGAAGACAGGGTTGGGGTTATTTATAATTTGAATCACATATTTGATAATTCATTACAATTATGATTAGATTAAATAGACTTTACTGTCTGTCCTGAAGCAGTGACAGAAATTATTTTTTTGACACTATCACAACATCAACACAATAAAACATGTGACATTGGCTTATTTGAGTTCAGATAATTGTAATTAGCATTAAAATTTGATTAAAAAAAACTGTCGTTTACAATTTTATTAAACAAACCTGGGGAACCATGTTACAGTTTTATGTCTTACACATGTGTAGTTTGTAGGGGAACAAAGGATGATTAATATTCAAAAATATTAATTATTAAATTTTAATATGTTTGTTGCCAGAGGTGCCATCTAGAATTGAGTTTTAAGTGTCCTAGATCACTTTATTTTAATTAATTGTTACAGTTCCCTGTTTTGTAGTGGGTTCTTGACGTCAGAATAGAGGTTTAATAAAGGTTTAAATGTCAATAAAAACACAGCGTTTACAATATGTACATGTTTATTTTACAGGCTATTACCACGATGATAAATTAGGCAGTTTCACAATTATTCACAGTTATTTTGACTCATTGGTATCACACAAAATGTACATTTTAACACAGCTGTATGGTATCTACACATTTTGAGTGTTTTAGATGTTTGCGTGAATTTGGGATTTATAGGGATTTCCTAACGCTCTGAGGAAGAAGGAAAACGGAAAGTTAAAGTAATGAAATTAATAAAACTTTACCAAAATGAAAAATATGGACTATGAATCTAGAATTTTCGATTGAGAGAATTTGTTAAGTTATAAACCACCTTTTTGCCAGAATTGTGTGTGCGTGCAGTTTTACCCTCCTTCGAACAGGCGTGATGATGACAGCTCCTTCTGCGTAACCAGCAGTGTGTGGGGAAAAAGCTTTTCCTGCGTTTTTCCGAAGACGTTTTCCGCTCATTCACTGTACGGGCCCGCGGGATACTGTCGGCCTGGCTGGGGTTCTGGTTCTCCTACACGGCACCACTTCTGGACGTCGATGGGTAGTTTAACTAACATGTTCTCAAATCAAAGATGCTAGAGTTCGTTAAAGCTTACTCATGGGAGGCTATAAAAATTGATTTGTTCCAAAAATTAAAAACTGCTTGGTTAATTTCAAAAATGGAGATAAAACTTAAAGTTAGTCATTATGGAAGTGGCTGGTAGCCACTTCCTGACTGGAGAGAAGTTCAATCAATATCTCAAAAATTCAGCATCACTAAACTGAATAACATCTAACTGTTAAGTCAGATGCAAAGAGGAGGACAAGAGAGAAGTAAGAGCGGAGCAAGAGCGTGGAGCAAGAGCCAAGCAAGAGAGTGTGACAAGGGGGAGCGAGGCCTTTTATAAACATGTCAAGAGGTTATCTGATTGGTCAAAACACATCTGCAGTGTGGGAATGAGTGAAACCTGATTGGCTGGCAGAAAGAAGCGGGAGGCTTAACTCTCCTGTAAAGAAGACAAAATGGTGGGGCTGTCCCACATGTGCTTCTTAAACAAAGAGTCATAAAACTAGATAGGGTGTTACCATGTTAGGTCTAAAATGGAGCATGGGTGTGTGCCAATTGCATGAACCCTTGAAAAATGACTTTCAATTGATTATCCCTTAAATGACTGATTTGAATGATTTCTAGCTTTAAGCATAGCAAAGGAGGACAAATACACTTTTGATCAATGATCATGAACTATGAAGTTATAAACATTTCCCTTGAAATGTGATTGCATTAGTGCTTAAATATGTCAGATGTAGGCACACGATGAGTCTCTTTCCTGTAGACAAATGGTTAAAATCGAGGTCCCATGTCTGAAATTCGTTTAAATCACAGTTCTGCCTTTAAAGCATCAGATGGTGTATAGGTTTTATTTTTATTTCTTCCTTTTTAATCTTCATGTTGAAGAGGATGTCTCTGGTGTAGGGTGTCAGGTTACATCCCTGTTATCTCTGTGGGGTGTCTGTTCTTTGGGGAGGATGGGTGTCAGCAAAAAGTCTGCAGGGAGAAGGGCTGGGATTTGATGAAATGTTCCTTGGTCCATTTTTCCATTGTCTGTTTTTGAGTCATAAAAGTGTAATAAAATTCCAAACGTGCGACAGTGTTTTTACCGCCTTTTGACCATCGACCAGGGTTCCTACATTCCCCCCTTTTCCGGGTAACGGCGAAATCCAGCGTCATTTCGGCGTTGTCCGGGAAACTTAGTGGACTCTGGTGATGACAGGTAAAAACAACACAGCACAACAATCTGGCTCTGGGTGGCTTCTTGTGTTATTAGCTGACTGCGTGTTAAGATTGTAGAATTTTCTGACGTTCCTAGCATGGTTACGAGATACCGTGGGATTCCACAAAAGAAAGAAAAATACATGATAATAGTGTGTTAACACATTAATCATGTTTTACTACGTTGGATACGATGTCTCAATTGATGATAGTCTGAATTGTTAGGACTCTAAAGGTCTGACATGAGTTTCTAACTGGTTGATCATTTTGAGAACAATACGATCCTATTGTTTGGGACAAATTACAAGATTGAACTAAATTGACAAGAACTCGAGGAGAGAACTTGTGATGTTCGTCAATAAGTGAGATTTGATCACTTTAAATGAATAACAAAAGCATATGGGTGTATTGTAAATTCGTGCTTCATGGGAAGACTTATAGTGGCGACTGCGTTCAGACGCATATATTATGTAATACCAGTATCTATAGTGCCAATGTTAATGCTGGGATGTGTTCTGAATTATTTCTTTCATAATCAGATTTTACTGCTGGAGTATAATTTTGTTGATGCTTTCGTAGCTTTTTAACAGTGGGAACAGATACTATGGTTTAACCCTTATAGTATCGTTGAGTAAAGGTCATGTTGCTATTTAATATGACACAAACATTTTGAAGTGTTAAGTAATTTCTTTTCAGACAGATTTTTGTGTTACCTTATGTTTTGGTACCTCCCATTGTTTATTGGGGGTTGTGAGGACATGTTGGGTTTAGCTATGGCACCGCTAGCTGTTCATTGATGCGAGCACTGCTTAAACAAAGCACAGGGGTTAGACATGTATTTGTACAAGAGTTTAAAAGCTGTTTCACTTTTTCACCCCCCTTTGTTTGAATGTGGGCGTCAACGCTGGTGATGCTCTGTTTTAAACTGCTCCTAGTGTTGGTGTTGGCCTGTTACACTACGGATGAGTTAGTAGAACATGCACAGCAAAGAAACATTGGTGAGTCTTCAAAGTTAACATTTAAGGTTTCAAAGTTTGTTGACTTAATGGGATAGACTTGGTTACTTTATCCATTTAAAATTTTAGCTGAATACCAAAGTTCTGAGTTGACAATTTAACGTTTGTTTTTAGAGCAAACTTTGCATTTTTTCACAAATTCTGCCGTGTCGAGGCCCATTTTTGGCCAGTAAGCGATCTTTTGAAGTTCTCGTTTTGTGGATTTTGTGTCTCTGTGTTGATCGCTTGTGTTGTGTGCGTTCGCCATAAATTCCCCCCTGTACGAGTAAGGAAGCACAAGCGTGAAGGTAGTGGTTCTGTCATGAGTATGAAATAGAACGTCATCAACAACACACAGGTGATCTTTTGCTTCGAAGAGATCTTGAAGATCTGGGTACGAGTTGAATTCATGAGCTGATGGCTCACGGTCTATGAAGCCTGAAAGGAAATCAATCATAAATTGAATTGCTGGATCGTCCTCTTGGAAGAATTTCAAGTCACAAACAGTAAGAGAAGGCTGTGTGGGTGTTTGCTTGTGATGAGAGCTGTAAGACAAATGCTCAATGTCGCTGTACGCATGTACAGACGAAATGGGTGGTGGCTGGGGTCTGAGCGGTGGTATTTCACAGTGAGGCTTTGCGTGTGTTGGGCTGCTGTCAGTCTGGCTGTATTTTATCAGGCTATGTTCCGACTGTTGGTCGGGCTCTGGTCGGGCTATTTTAAACACCGGATAGTTGCCTCTGCTGACATCAGGCTGAAGCTCAAGTGGTTTGGGTGTTTCCCGTTGTGAGTAAAGCTCAAGTCTCTGGAGATCTACAAAGGCGTCAAAGCGTTCCAGTAGGTCCCTTCCTATAACAAATGAGCTGGAATGATCAGGTGAAATGCACACAGGATGAACAACGGCTGTTTGTCCAAAGTTGACGTTCACCAACATTCTTTTTCTCACAGTGACAGGTGTCTGATCATATGATATGATCTCTAGATGACAGTTTTCAACTTTAACATCTGCTGGGTTTGACATGTTGCAGAGAAGATAGAAAAGTTCACGTGGCATGATGGAGACGGTGGCTCCAGAATCGACTAATGCTTCATAATTAACGGCGTTGTTGAGGTAAGTGTCGACATAAAGTCTGTTCTTATTTCCCAAGCTAAGCTCACCTAAAATGCGTTTGAAGGGTGGATTTTCATCACCTGTAGGTGTGATTGGAGTGGGATCCAGCAGCGGTGCCGGATCTATTTGGGCTCTGTGTTGCATATCATCATGTGTCACTGCAACTGTCCCTGTCATTTTGGTAGGCGTGTCTGTTGGGATTAGACAGATTTTGGATCATTATTGTGGTATTCCTACCATGTTCCGCGCATTTCAGACGTGAACGTTTGCGGTGTTCGTGGATCCGTGGTTTTGCATGCTCTCGGGTGCCCTGAAGTTTGTGACCTCCGTGAGGCACGAGCTGCGGATCCTTTTCTGAAAGAACAAAAGGTGAACTTGTTTCGTTATCATTTATCAGGTCATCGTCGGGTGGCCTGGTGTCAAATGCGTACACTTCCTGATGGACCAATTCCCTGTGAGATTGGTCATTAAGCATGAAAGCACGGGAAGCAAAGGAACGCAGCTCACGGCTGGATAATTTCTTTGGATCCACTGCTGCATGTAAATGTCTGCTGGTGGAACTGTGCAGGTTTTTAAAGAAAAGTTCTTTGAAAAACTGTTCTTCTTCCATCATGGGCTCATTTTTCGGCCCGAAATAAACCTTTAGCAATCTGTTGTAGTATTGCCCTGGTCTTTCATTGGCTGCTTGGGTGATTGAATGTGCAGCAAAGTAGCCGGTTTTGAATTCATTTTTATTACAATATTCTTCGATCAGAATTTTGCATAAGGCTTCGAAATCATCACGAATATCAAGTGGCTGTCTGTCGATGAACAGACTGACTTGCTTGCTTGAAGAGGCTTTTATCACGTAGATTTTGTCACGTGAAGAAGCGTTTGGAAAACGTTCCAAGAAAAATTTCAAGTCATTGAGATAAGCATGAATTTCACCTGGATCGTCGAGATTTAGCTCGAACCTTGAGAGGTTCCGTGCTATTCGATCCAGATCTTTGGGTTTTGGATGAGACGTGTCATCCCACAGCTTTACAGGGTCAGGTGGTTTCGGCTCTTTCGGTTCACCTCCCTGCTGTGAAGAGAAAAGATGCAGTTCCTGCCGTGCTGTTGCTGATTCCATCTCAGCTTGATGCTGAAGCAGTCTAGCATGTCTGCATTCGGTTTCCGCATTCCGTATCTGTCGTTCAAGAGAGTCAATTCGTAATAAATAATTTTCTCTGATATGTGTTAGCATGCTGTTCTCATCTTTAAGAGCTGTCAATTCACGATTGGTGATTGAAAGTGTCTGAACATTTGCCTCATGTTTCAGTGTTTGCTCTTTTAAGAGATTATTTACATCGGTGAAATCTTCCTTGATGTATCTTACCTCGTGTTTGAGTGCATCATTTTCACCTTTCAAAATCTGGTTCTCATGGAGCAGATTTTCACTTTTATCCTGTTCTGAGGATAAAGACTCATCATCGCTGGTCTGTGGGTTGCTTTGAAGCCTGTCAGACTTGTTCTGAAGCTCGTTTTGAAGCATCTGGTTCTGCTCCTGGGCCAGTTTCAGCTGTGACGTCATTAAGAGTGCCAACTTACCAAAAGCAAGAGTCAGGTCTGCGTTAGACCTGTTGGAATCAGAGGGAGACATGAGAGTTAAAAGCGAGCTGAGTTCGGTAGGCGTTGGTGTACTACTTATCGGCTCTGGGGATGAGCTAGAAGTTTGGAGTGCCCCCCTGAGGGCAGCTTCCAGCTGTGAAAGGAGGTTGGTGTCCAGGTTTGGACTGCTGGGAGAAAGGGAATCCATTTTGATTAGTGTTGATGTGTGTAAGCTTGGCACAATATAATGAGTGTGTGTGCCTGTGTGCGTTAAACCTTGGAGTTAAACGCAAACGGGTCGCAAAAGGGTCAGTGATTAATAAATTATTCAGGTTACAGCTGACTGTTTCTGAGAATTTATTTATCTGCAATAACAATCTCTGTGATAGAGGTGTTTAGTTTAGTTAAACTTCGAGAGTTTAAGAGGTGAACACAATCTTGGCTTTTAGTTGTATCCAAAGTGGTTAAGACTTGTATTTGCAAATAGTTTGAGTGACTAAAGTAAATACAGTCTGTTCAACGATGTTGTTCGGTGTTTCAATAGAACAATTTTAATTTTAGAAGCTTTATTTATCAGCTTATCTAGAAAGATTTTTGATTTACACAATTAAAGATTACAATCAGGTTATTTTCTGTGAACCTAATTAAGTTTATCTTTAAAGTTCTGTAGTTGCGTTTTGACAACACATGCAGTTCACAATGTGACGTACAGGGTTAGTTCACTCATTAGTTTCAAAGAAAAGTTCAGATGGTTAATCTGTCTTTATGTAATTGATCTTAAAAGATATTGAAAAATTCCCATACAAAGTTAAGTTTATGTTCTTACACTTCAGATAAGGTTAAAATCTATTCCACTTTGAGGGAGATTAATTTCAAAGCAGTTATTTAAGTTTCTATTTGTGTCAAAGCACAAAGAAAAATTATTAAGGTCTTAATTTATTTTAATTAACAAAGTTAATCTTTAAAATATAGACCAGTAGCTGTTCTAGCTGAAATACATTCTTGTTGATTTTATCTGGCTCAGTTAGAATTTTGACCTTAAAAGATTTCAAATAAAAATGATCAAATTTATTCGACTAAGAATAAAGTTTTTATTTGATTCTATTGTAAGTTTTGTCTTTTGCTTCAGTTGGTGTTAAATATTATTTTAATATTTATAACACACGTGTTTTAACTGAAAAATTGACTTAACAATTTAAAATTACCAATGTAAAATTCTGAAAAATGTTTAAATGATTAAATTTAATTAATCTATTTATTTCAATGGCTTTTATAAGCGAGGAGTAATGAGAGAGTGATCTCTGTGTTAGGGCTTAGGGATTTCTTCCCAGAAAAATGATTTAAAAGCCTTCAGGCTGAAAATTAATCAATAATGTTTTAATTATTGATTCCAAAAATTAATCGAATATTGTTCACTTGTACTTCACTGAGTTACAACAACGTCAATTCGTTTAAAAGTCAGCATGCACATTTAAGCTTGTTAGCAGGGTTAGCTGTAGCTTTGGTGGCTAATGTTAGCATGCACTTAGTCATGAATATCTTTGCGTAAACAAGTTTAATAGTTTCAACACAAGAGCGTCAGTTTACCACAAGTATATTAAATACTTTCAGAGCATTACCGGCGTTTCTAAGTGGTCAAATGTTCTTTAAAAATACTTATCAATGGTCACACCAAATTGCTGCAAAGAAACTTGGTGACCGGAAGTAAACAAAGGAAACAGGAAGTTCTCTTCTTCGTTTGATCTTTACCACTCAGTGAGAGCGCCTCCTTTGGCAAGGCAAGGCTACTCAGTTAAAACTTTGTTTAGAGTTTAAACACAAGTTTTACAATTAATTCTGTTTAGCTTTTGGAGGCTAAATTATGGAGAAGTACAACTTGGTTGGAGTGACTGGGTTTTAAAAGGATTTTTTTTTTCGAATCCTCATTTAAAATCACAGTGTTCTTACACAGGCTGAAATCTTCATGTATTGCTTTTTATGATGCTGTTCTTACACAGGCTTATTCTAGGAGCTCAGCTGAAGCGTACACCGCAATGTCAACACTCACAGCAGCTATAAAGGGTTTAAACCTTAAGTTACAAGAATATTCTTTTTCTCCGTGTTTCAGTCCGTTTAGACTACGTTTAAGCTAAAATTTTTTTTTTTTTTCGAAACTGCACCAGTAACATGTTTAAGGAAATGCCTTTTTATCATCATCAGCTTGTGTTTCATAGGATTTTCTTGATCGGAAGTACTGCTCGGATCTATTTTTAGATTCAGCTGTGAACTCGTCAGCTCGAAGCGTATTTTCAAAATAAATGTCCGAAAATTGATAACATTATTGTATTTATTAAACTTATTCAACGTCCCATCTGGGGTGCCAATTATTATGTAGGGGAACAAAGGATGATTAATATTCAAAAATATTAATTATTAAATTTTAATATGTTTGTTGCCAGAGGTGCCATCTAGAATTGAGTTTTAAGTGTCCTAGATCACTTTATTTTAATTAATTGTTACAGTTCCCTGTTTTGTAGTGGGTTCTTGACGTCAGAATAGAGGTTTAATAAAGGTTTAAATGTCAATAAAAACACAGCGTTTACAATATGTACATGTTTATTTTACAGGCTATTACCACGATGATAAATTAGGCAGTTTCACAATTATTCACAGTTATTTTGACTCATTGGTATCACACAAAATGTACATTTTAACACAGCTGTATGGTATCTACACATTTTGAGTGTTTTAGATGTTTGCGTGAATTTGGGATTTATAGGGATTTCCTAACGCTCTGAGGAAGAAGGAAAACGGAAAGTTAAAGTAATGAAATTAATAAAACTTTACCAAAATGAAAAATATGGACTATGAATCTAGAATTTTCGATTGAGAGAATTTGTTAAGTTATAAACCACCTTTTTGCCAGAATTGTGTGTGCGTGCAGTTTTACCCTCCTTCGAACAGGCGTGATGATGACAGCTCCTTCTGCGTAACCAGCAGTGTGTGGGGAAAAAGCTTTTCCTGCGTTTTTCCGAAGACGTTTTCCGCTCATTCACTGTACGGGCCCGCGGGATACTGTCGGCCTGGCTGGGGTTCTGGTTCTCCTACACGGCACCACTTCTGGACGTCGATGGGTAGTTTAACTAACATGTTCTCAAATCAAAGATGCTAGAGTTCGTTAAAGCTTACTCATGGGAGGCTATAAAAATTGATTTGTTCCAAAAATTAAAAACTGCTTGGTTAATTTCAAAAATGGAGATAAAACTTAAAGTTAGTCATTATGGAAGTGGCTGGTAGCCACTTCCTGACTGGAGAGAAGTTCAATCAATATCTCAAAAATTCAGCATCACTAAACTGAATAACATCTAACTGTTAAGTCAGATGCAAAGAGGAGGACAAGAGAGAAGTAAGAGCGGAGCAAGAGCGTGGAGCAAGAGCCAAGCAAGAGAGTGTGACAAGGGGGAGCGAGGCCTTTTATAAACATGTCAAGAGGTTATCTGATTGGTCAAAACACATCTGCAGTGTGGGAATGAGTGAAACCTGATTGGCTGGCAGAAAGAAGCGGGAGGCTTAACTCTCCTGTAAAGAAGACAAAATGGTGGGGCTGTCCCACATGTGCTTCTTAAACAAAGAGTCATAAAACTAGATAGGGTGTTACCATGTTAGGTCTAAAATGGAGCATGGGTGTGTGCCAATTGCATGAACCCTTGAAAAATGACTTTCAATTGATTATCCCTTAAATGACTGATTTGAATGATTTCTAGCTTTAAGCATAGCAAAGGAGGACAAATACACTTTTGATCAATGATCATGAACTATGAAGTTATAAACATTTCCCTTGAAATGTGATTGCATTAGTGCTTAAATATGTCAGATGTAGGCACACGATGAGTCTCTTTCCTGTAGACAAATGGTTAAAATCGAGGTCCCATGTCTGAAATTCGTTTAAATCACAGTTCTGCCTTTAAAGCATCAGATGGTGTATAGGTTTTATTTTTATTTCTTCCTTTTTAATCTTCATGTTGAAGAGGATGTCTCTGGTGTAGGGTGTCAGGTTACATCCCTGTTATCTCTGTGGGGTGTCTGTTCTTTGGGGAGGATGGGTGTCAGCAAAAAGTCTGCAGGGAGAAGGGCTGGGATTTGATGAAATGTTCCTTGGTCCATTTTTCCATTGTCTGTTTTTGAGTCATAAAAGTGTAATAAAATTCCAAACGTGCGACAGTGTTTTTACCGCCTTTTGACCATCGACCAGGGTTCCTACAAGTTAATTATTAAAATATGCTTCATAACATGTTTTCTTACTACCTGTCACTTCTTTACAGGATCATTTTATCATTAAAAATCAATCAATCAATCTTTGGGTATAGTGACAGAAAAAAAGGCTCAGACGCTCACGCCAAAAATATTAACATCTATATTTTCATTGATTAGGAAAACTTACAAGGTAACCAATAGATGAGAAACAAATTAGATAAATAATATTTTTAGTGTATTTTACAGCTGATCATAAAAGATGCTAATGGAACACTAACACAAGGTTACGTTTAATTGGCTTATGTAATAAAGGCTCAGTAATTGTGATTGAACTTTAGTCATTGAGAACGTACTTTTCAGGGGAAAAATAATTGTAATTTGAAAAAATGCTTTTAACCGTAATTGTAATTGAACAGGGATAATTACAGATTACAGTAATTGTAACACACAGGATGATGTCGTTATGAGCATTGTTGTTCTTTTTGACGTTGACAAAGAAGTGTTTTTATTTCATTCTCACCACAATCCTGCACTGAAATACCTGTTCCAGCTTTGACTAACATTCAGAGAAAGATTAAAGGTTACCATGCCAATCTCCCTGGTCACCCCTTCACCATATCGGATGTTTGAACTGGCCATCTGAGAAAAACAAATACAGTCACTAAAACAATTACAGCTCAATACTTTAGAGCTAAAACCATAATTACTGACACTTTACCTCAAAGGCATAATCGGTTTTTCGAACAGTACAGGGAGCCTCTCCTGCCCCTGCAGAAAGCAAACAGGGTGTGTTAAGTAACAACCATCTGAATTGTTATTAAAAAAAATAATAATAAAACCTGATGTGTAATAACTGGTCAATAATGTAGCAAAAATGCTCAGCCCAAAATGTAATAAAAAATGTAATAATCAGAGTTCTTTATTTATCCCAGGGGGAATTACTTAAACACTATAGAAAAGAAAGAACAAAACATAAACAATTAAGTAAAAGACTGTTAATTAGATATGGATTAAATACAAGTGCACACATTACAGTATAATTTTTTGTTTTAAATGCTAAAAATAGTACAAATACAGATATATACACAAGAATCAAGAAGCTGTCAGGTTAAAGTAATAACTGGTCAATAATGTAACAAGATGCTGAGCCCAATAACATCGTTATTACATTATGGGGCAGGCAAAATACTTTTTCACCAATAGTGTAATCATTTTATATATATACACACACACACAGTAATATGATGATAATACTCTCTACATTGAAGCAATAAGCCCCTGAATCCATTAATCATTGAATCACTCGATGATGTGATAAAATTATTACGATACATTATTCAGAAAAAAATATTTTGCATGTCCTATATTTGAATAATGAATCCAAAATGTAACAAGTTAAAGCATCATTCTCCATGAGCCCATAACGTTCATCAGTTTGTCTGGGATTTGAACCGACAACACGCTGATCACAAACATGTGAGCCTACCTTTGTGAAAGGTGTTAGAGTGAGCAGGGCATCGACACCTGGGAAGAAAAACACAATAACTCACAACAATGCACGACTATCACGTTCAAAGACTCAGATTTTCATTGTTGTTCTTTTGTGTATTTTTCTCTCATTTGGAGTGTTTTTGTTGTTATTAACTTCACAAAACACATCTGCATCTTTACGTTTTCCCTTTATTCTCTTAATATCTGGACTTTCTTGTAATATCACCACTTTATTCTTGTAATATTATAATTAGACTAAAAAAATTAAGACTTACTTCCTGTAACATTACGACCTTTTTCCCATAACATTATGACTATATTCAGGTTTCCCAACAGCACTGGAGCGTAGAAGCCCCTGACCTAACATTTAATGTTTCATTAACGTAGGGAGTTTTCTGTTGTTTTTTCTGCATTTTTAATCGATACCATTGTAATAACTGCTGCACACTTGGACATAAAAGGGACTTCCAGAGGTGCACAGGTTTTGTTAAAGTCTGTGTAAAGCAAAATCAGCCATTTTCTTTAAAACACATTAAATAGGTCATAAATATATTCCTTAAAACATGTAAAAATTCATTCAACCATTTATAATGTAATTGTGGAGCTAGGCCTCACAAACTGTTTCAAGTTTCTGTGTTCAGGATTTAATGAGCGGGTCAAAAATCATAGCCGCGTTACGTCACGTATCGATCATTAGCATTAACCCAACCCTGCTGCTCGTGTTCTAAAACTTTTGACCGGTAGTGTATATACAGTATATATAATAAAATGCTATTTACTGTCTATAAAATGACCGAGTGTTTATTAATAGAGTACCATGAGTAACTCTAACTACATTCATCATGACTCCTCACCAAACATGAACACAACAGCAGTGTATTTACCACAATGATAATAATAGTATTAATTAAAAAGTGAAGTGAGAATAAAAGGTTACAAAATCCTGCACATGTTGGAAAAGAAGTAGGAGGAAATATAAACTAATATGATCCTAACCCTTGTAATAACAAATAACTCTGAAAGTGTCTAGAGGTACGTTAAACGTAGCCATAGTCCCTGGGGCTAGACTATGTTTCCGGACCTTTTCTACATAAGCGCAATGTGCTCGTGTCACCACTGTGCCAGGAAAGTTGAGTGGTCTAATGATGTGTTCACACCGGATGGGTTACGAAATGTCCGTACATCCAGATTACATACAATGTCAATGGATAGATGCGTCCCAGATGCGAAATCTTTCCTGTGCGGCGGTGTGGTGCGATCCGCACGTCAAGTGCGTTGGCCGTGCGAGCACGTTCCTGATTTTACGCATATCCGCACATTTGCAAGAGTTGAAAATATTGAACTCCTGCGACTGTTTCACATGACGAAAGCCAATCAGAGTTGACGATGACGTCAGGCCGTCAACACAGACACTGGTTTGTTCATCCATTCAACCATGGAGTAGAAGCTGTGTGTGACCACCTGGAGCTGTATGCCACGGCCTTTATGACCAGGACAGGACTAGGAAGGATTAGGTGTGGAGGAGAATCAGCGAGGAGGTGGTAGTAGCAGGTAAAAGTTCTCTCTGTAGCACTGAGCTAGGATAGCATTAGCTGCTAATCACACTGGCTTTTTTCACTGGTGGTTTATGTTTATGAGAGGAGAAAAAGGAGCACAGCTCTTCTCTTCAGCAGGCTGTGAAACTCACCGAGTTGGATATGTCGTTGGTGGGCGGGGCTTCGCTTCAGACGTGCGTATGATGCAAATGGGAAAAATTTTTGATCCTGCGGTGTGTTTCGTACGACAGATGCGTCTACTGCTGCAGAAGATGCATTCGGTGTGAACGCAGCAGAAGGCGTTGCACTCACCACCAACGTGAGATTTCGCTAAGGAGGGTTCGAATCCCGCATTTGACATTTTTGTTTTTTCATTTTAACATATTTAACACGGCAAATTCCACCTTTAAAAATACATATCTGACAAAAATAAACATTTTAGGGATAGGGTTAAAGTTAGGGTTAGGGTTAAAATGAAAGGGTTAGTGGGGTAGCTAAAAATAAATATGAGCTATACGGAACTTTAAGTCACGTGGTGCACCCATCACATGACCTCAACTATCAATGAGGGGCGCCGCGTATCCATAGAGTGGCGGTCTACAGATAAGTTAAACGTTGCAAAATGTGAGAGCTTGTAGAATGTGATGTGAGCTTGTGTATAAAAATCCACACAATTTTAATGTCACAAATGATGAGAAAAAATGTAGAAACTAATATTTACACATAAAATTACAGCTGCAAACTTGTAATCCAACATTTATTCACATGTTTTTTTAAATACTTGCGTAAATGATCGTTTACAACCACAACTCTCCAGTTACAACTCCTCGAATCTACAATCTGTATAATGTGACGAAGCAATAAAACAATGAACATGTATGTGAGCTGTCTCATAAAAATGAAGATTTTGTAAAATACGTTAAACACTTGACCACTGCATCAGCTGTCAGCTCTCAATCCTCATCTCCACATAGCTTTAACGTAAATGTAAACAAGGAGAATCACTCTCCATCACTATTTTTGTTCATAAATTACTCTAATAACCTTTTACTACCAATCTGTGGAGGCAAATTTCAGCATCCTGCCTCTACAGTGAAGAAAAATTAGGTCATATCACTGTCTGCTGCACTAAAAAGACACACCCACTGTCTCCAAATCCTCGCTTCTGATTGGTCAATCCCACACATGGGGGAGCGGAGGAGGGGCCATTTCTACAAGCATGAATCAGTTTTGCTACAGACATCTCGCAAAATGTGTTGCAAAACTCAAGCAGCGCAGATTAACAGGAGAAGAGCATACCTGTCAAGTATCCCGTTTTGGCCGGGAAACTCCCGTATTTTTCCCCTCTTTCCCTCCATCTTCCCGTATTAGTATTTTCCCGTAAATATCCCGTATTTTAATGTAATAATAATTAAAACATACCTTACTAAACTGAACGCCGTCACTAGCCTCGCGAGAACTACCACCTGAAATGGCCTGAGTGGCAGTTCTTGCGAGATTAGATTAGATTAAATTAGTGCCGACAGCGGCAACAAACCCAGAAACAACTCAGAAAAGAGATGATGAATGAAGACATTTCGGCAAAAAAATAAAGAACTGGTGCAAATACCTTGGAAACTGGAACACAGAGTTTATCTTCATAAAGACCATCAGGATGTGACACAGTTACACGTTCTGTTAGATTAATAACTGAGATTTTAACGTCTACCACAGTGGAAGGAACGACGTAAGTCACCATGAAAAATCATCCAATCACAAGCTCCACAAATATACACTGTTTATAAAGTGTTAAATAATGCAAAGTCTGTAATAAATGTGTTTAATAAGTCATTAGTGAATACCAGAGAACCACATGAGTGAGCATGAGAAATTAAAATAAAATAAATAATGAAAATAAAATATAAATGTCTAATTTAAAGACAAGCAATGTATAAACTGTTACTATATTAAATAAACACATGTGCTTCATATAGACTTATGTTTTTATTTAGGCTGTTTTATATATTAGGAATTAGGGCTGGGCGATGTATCGAGATTCAAGATTTATCTTGTTTTCTATTTTGACGATATAGAAAACTACAATATTTCATATATATATATATATATATATATATATATATATATATATATATATTATTATTATGTATCAAAATACTAATTTCATGAGTCGCTGCTGTTACTCCTCAGAACAACATGTAAAGCTCAGTTAGATGATTAATGAGTGTCACATGTTGTGCAGCTCTTTGTTAATAAATGTCCCTGTGTAGCATTTTGCATCGTATATCACCATTTTGAGAAAATATATTTTGATATAGGTTGTGGGCGCCAGAAAATTAACCTTATTTTCAAATCCAAAACTTGCCATGTATGGAAAAGTAGTTTGTGTTTCTGTGGCGGTAGATTTGAGAAGTTGTAACCGGAGAGTTGTGGTTGTAAACGATCATTTACGCAAGTAATTAAAAACATGTGAATAATTGTTGGATTATGTGTGTAAATATCAGTCTTTAATTTTTTCCCATCATTTGTGATATTAAATTTATTTCACGTGTGTGGATTTTTTTTTTTAATACACAAGCTCAAATCACATTCTACAAGCGCTCACATTTTGCAACATATCTACCTTCATACTAAAACTGTCCCGTTCAGGGTGATTGAGACAGGAGAGAACATGCAAACTCTACAAAGAAGTTGTTAGAACCATAGAAGGTCGAACCCTGACAGAGGCGCTTTATGACGTCAGAACACATTACACAACATTCACCTGTGAAAGTTTTAAACTTTAACTAAGACTGAACTCACGCCACACGCTGGAGCTGCTGGAGCAGGTCCACGATCCGAGTCCTCCCTGCGGGTCCTGCCATGTCCTCAGACCAGGGGAGAGCACACTGAACACGGTCTGGTCTCTGCCTCCCCTCTCCCTCAGGATGGAGCTACTGCTTCTTCTTCTTTGGTGTTTACAGGCAGTTATTAAGCTGCACTACCGCCCCCTAATGTTCTTCTTCTTTGGTGTTTACAGGCAGTTATTAAGCTGCACTACAGCCCCCTGATGTTCTTCTTCTTTGGTGTTTACAGGCAGTTATTAAACTGCACTACCGCCCCCTAATGTTCTTCTTCTTTGGTGTTTACAGGCAGTTATTAAGCTGCACTACCGCCCCCTAATGTTCTTCTTCTTTGGTGTTTACAGGCAGTTATTAAGCTGCACTACCGCCCCCTAACTCTTCGTCTTCCATTAGAGCGGTGCGTCAACAGGGCGGCCATCTTGGACCAATTTTTTATTATTGTATAATGGTACTACTAGTGTATTATTGTTATTGCTATTCTTATAAATTCTTATAAATATCATTACATTATCATATTATTGTATTATTCTTTGTTATTATGAATATTTTGTATTATATTTACTGGTATTCTCATTGTATTATTATTATTCGTTTTGCTATTATTATTATTGCTTTATTATTAATGTTCTTCTGTATGGGATTTATTGGCAGTTTGCACAATTATTGGTGCATTACTGCCATCCACTTATTACTATACAGTGTCCTCAAACAAAAAAAACCCCATCAAATTAACAGCTTATTAGGAACAGTTTTTTTTTTTCCATTTGAGAAACATCTCTAAGCTAAGACACATGGTCTCTCGTCATAAGCTTGAGATGATTGTGCATGTGTTTGTTTCCTCACAATTAGACTACTGTAACAACCTGTTTACATGCGTTAGTAAAAAGGACTTGGCTCGTCTACAAATAGTCCAAAACTGTGCTGCGTGGCTCCTGACCCGCACCCACAGGACAGCCCATATTACTCCTATTTTAAAATCTCTACATTGGCTCCCTGTCATATACAGGATTAATTTTAAAATCCTGGTACTGACGTTCAGGGCTGTCCATGGCCTGGATACATTAAAGGCCTGATCCAGCCCTATGTGTCCAATAGGAGCTTGAGGTCCTCTTCTCAGAACCTGCTGATTGTCCCCTGCACTGGCTTTAAAACTCGAGGAGATCGATCGTTTAAAGCGGTAGCTCCTCGCCTTTGGAATGAACTTCCATGCTAGACTCCGTGGATGATTTCAAAAATCAACTAAAGACTTACTTTTTTTAGGGAGGCTTTCTGCCCACACTTTTGTATCTGCCCAATGTAGGCTCTGTATGTACCCTTCTATTTCTTGCATTCTACAGACACTGCACTGTCCTGGCATGTGTACTCTGTTACTGTTATTGTTTTAAACTGAAAAATGTGAAGCACTTTGTGACCCTGGTCTGTGAAAAGCGCTATATAAATACATTTTACTTACTTATTACATCTGAACGGAGTGTTCTCCAGTCTCTGGCTGAGACTGGCCACTCACAAATCCTTAATGTAAAAACTGTCCAACTTCTTCCCAACTCAGATCCGTGATCCCCAGGAATTTTTCGGCCAATTTCACAATTATCTTTATCTTTTCATTTTTCTTGACAGCTTGAGCCAAACAGTTTATGACATCTACCAGAAAGAGTACAACGTTTGTCTTGTTCACAATCAAAGTGTCCTTTATTATCTGGTTACAATCTTTACAAGCATTTTCTGTACAGATTCTTTCCACCTTTGGACTTTCTGCACTGTGCCGTGGCACCCTTTTTACTGCTTCAGCATAGTTTAAACCCTCAGTCTGTTTCAATTTTTTGTATTTCTACAGCTCTCTAAAGGCCACCATACACTGTGCGATCTTTGGCCCATTTTGATCCGATTTTTCACTCGTGCGTCTATATTTGGGATCGGGCCGAGTCTCGGCTAAATTGTGTGTCGTGCATCGTGTAGTATATATGGGGTCACGAGAAGCGAATAACATCTCACGACCAGCTCCCGATCAACAATCGTATGGTCGTAGGAAAATCAAACACTGTTGAAGCAGTGCCACGAACCGGCTTACCTCAAACTCTCACATAGCACATGCGCAAACACCATAGGAACACTGTAAATTGACGGACCGTACTTCCCATGTGACTATCAATCACATCGCCGTCTTTTTTTTTTTTTTAAAGCACTTTTTGCTGAGCTCTGTGAGTGTCTCTCCACTCTCGGTGTCATGGTCTAAGTGCGCATCGTACTGAGAATGTTAATGCACATATATGTAGGCGCAAAAATTCATTTTCCGTCCAATCTTTTCCACTTTTCTTGCTTTGTTAAACTGATCTCTATCCTTACACACAACTAGCAGCAAACTATTGCGTACTATTTGAGTTGGTTTTACTTCTCGTATTGCTTTATTTATACATTTACACAGCCTATGAAATTTTCCTCGTGTATTCGTGTATCAGCTTGAAAAATACTTTAAAGGGGCAGTATTATTATGTCATTCCACATTTTCTAAAAAGTCCACTCCAAACGGGCCAGTTGGATTTTTCTCGCGTTGTGACATCAAAACGTAGAAATTCCTCCTCCTGACAATCCTGGCTCCTGCCACACTATAAGAATGTGAGCTCCTCCCCCTCAAACTACCTCACAGCTAAACTAACACTGAGGTTTAAATTAGAATATAAATTACACTTTATTGTCATACTGTATATGTAAAGCTACATACACAAAATGTGTTCTCTGCAATTAACCCCTTCCCGAGGAGCAGTGGGTGTCACGGTATGGAGCGGTTCCACTTTTAGTAGCTGTTATATCTCCTTGTATTGCCTTTGACAAGATCTGACATATTTGTAACACAATGCAACGCAGAAGTTGGACAAAACAAATGATTATCATCTTAAATTGATCATTTCTGTGGTCATAGGAGATGAGGAGGAGAAGAAAGCGACTTAGCAGCTGAACACTCCAGTGACTGTTTTCAGGGATATTTGTGCACTCACAAACACAAGCTTACACTTAGCATCGTATATGGTTTTGAAACACCGTGTCCCATACACCACTAAATGTCACATGGATTACTGACACAGGCTAGAGGGCGGGGCGCCCAAAGAACGAGGAGGGGCGAAGAAGGAAAAGCCGAGTGCATTCCGGAGGTCGGCCTCTTTTGGCTTCTGGAACCCATTGCGAAGGAACACAATTGAGCCAGCGCTGTATAGTAGCTATATTTGTGCACTTCCAATTCCTAACTACTCAGCCATGGCTCATTTCTGCTGCTCACAACAACTCTGTCCGTTAGGCTAATGTTTCATGCAGAGTCGGCGGAGGGCCACATATAAGAAGCAGGTAGTTGGTGAGAAAGGTGACATTTAATCCTCTCCTAACATACAACCTGGATGGTGCACTTTATCACTGAGGGAGGGGTTACACACGGTCGTTTAGCTCAGAGAGCCAACAGAAAAACTACACTTGTCTGTAATTGTTTTATTTGATTCTTAAATTATCCTGTCATTTTAATGTAATGTAAATGTATTTCTGTTCAGTGTGTTGTAATTTTGCTGCCTCTTGGCCAGGACTCCCTTGAAAAAGAGGTTTTTAATCTCAATGGGATTTTTTTCCTGGTTAAATAAAGGTTAAATTAAAAAAAAACTTCCCACAATGTAAACAGACCTGTTACGCCTCTACCTCCCACAATGCACCATTTCTTTAAAGTGACAGGATGAACAAAAGTGTGTCATATCCTGTCCAAAATGGTGGCTCTCCATAGTTCATGCCCGAAGATATAAAATCCTTCTAAAAAGTGCTTTTAATGTGTTTTTTTTATATATAAAAAGGTGCTCATATTTTGTTTATTGGTAATACATTAAAGGTCCAGTTTTATGCTATTTTTCACCCATTTCCATTTGTTCTAAGAACCCCAACAACATTTTTTCCAAACTCGCCTGTTTAGCCCTCTGAAAAGTCACTTTCAGAGCGCTCCTAAAAACAGGCTTTTTTTAGGGCCTTCAAGTAAGCATAAACACACACGCTACTTCAGCGTGTATTTATCACAGCAGCACCAGCAGTAAATAATTAAGTCTTCATTGTTACTCATCTGACCACAGGAATAGTGTATTTAATGTATGTATGAATGTATGTCACTGTAGCAAAACCATTATACAGGGATTTCTTCATAATACTGCTGATTTATTAAACACATTATTTGTCATACACATTTTCACTGCAGGTACCCTTTAAATAAAAGTTATGTGTCACTTTTAGTATTTAATTATTTTTTACACATATTTTTGATCCATTTTTAAAATGTATGCATTAAATTATTATTGTAAAGTACACTAAGCACACATTTTACTATCAACACTGTACTGTTAAGTATATTTTAAGTAACATTTGAGTCTAATTATGAAGTTAAGTTATCTTGTTCTTCAGGAAATGGTTTTGGAAAGTCTTCAATAGTATTAGTACAAAAATACACTTAAACCCATTTATGAAATTTTTGTACTATGTCCAGTACGCACAAAGTGATTTCTGCAGTTGTTATGTAATGTTTACATGTTACACACAAAACCACATTAAACAAAAACAGTGAATGCACACTTAGAAAGTAATGGTGAGTGTTCTGCTGAAAAGCAAATAGACTAAAGTTGGTAGAGTGCTCCATGTGCACAATAGAAGTAGTTTATATAATAATCCAAAAGTAAAATTAAACATACTGTTGCCACAGTGAGAGTAGAGCTTATACATTCCTCACTGAGGCTGTTCTGAGTTGTTGTTGTTGTCATTTTCTCCGTGTTTCTGTGTTTCCAACACAAACAATGGATGTGCTGTCGTGTCATGAGATATATCTTGTTGGGAGAGTATGGAGGCTATATTAAATAATTGTTTATGTTTCTTTAATGGTGTTTTACGACCAGTGATGTGCCGTCAGGGTAGACAAGGTAGGCAGTGCCTACCTAAGGGTTAATTGATATTTTGATTATTTGTTTTAATTATAATTATAAATTATTTATTTTTCCATTTCCAATAGCCTACAGTACCTATCTTCTGCCATCAGCTAAGTGTTTCTTAACTCAGCTTAGACAGCGAGCTTAACATAAAAGAAATGGCCCCAGAAACGACAGGACTCAGGGTGTCTTTATGTCCGTAGACCATCTCTTAATTATTTTGTAAAACTGCAAAACAGATAAAATATACATTACTATTTGCATATGTGTAATAATCTCAAATAAAAGAGTGTATAACTTATTATACATGTAGTACTATTACATAACACAAATAGCACGGGTTCACTTAGCTTAGACTCACTCCACAGGAAAAACGATTTATGCAGAAATTACATAAATAAACTTTTACAACCAATAATAAACTACTGCACAACATTTCACATCATTGATAACTTACAGATTATGTCTTGCCACGGATAACTCAGGAAAAGTTCACAGAGAGGAGCGTTTTTGCATGTGAAGTCCTCCAGTGCTGCTCTTAAAATGGCGTCATAAGCCTGCTGCTTACAGGTAGTGGCCAACAGGCGGCAGCACCACAAACAAAAAACAATACCAACGAAGAAACCAGGAAAGGCAAAGCCATTAACCAAACAGTGGCCTCTCAAGGGCAAACAGAGAACCACACATTCCAAATAAATGAACTTAGGAACCTAAAAATACATAAATGTGCCAAAATATGAGGGACAGAATACTCCCCGTCTGACATCTAGATGTCACCCATAAACTAATGGCAATGAAATACTTATTTACTCTAAGCATTATCCTTAGGCACCAATAGAACAACCTCACTTATGGGTCGGAGATAACATCTGTGTTCATCCTTACGGAAAATCTTAACCTCTACTTTTCGAACACGACCATCAGCACTGGGGAACGTTTTCGATATCAGTCCAAGTGCCAGTTATTCCTGTGTTCGAGGGATTCCTTCAGTAGAACTACATCCCCTGTTTGTAAATTGGGTGTAACTGCTTTCCACTTGCGGCGGTGCTGAAGCCCTGTGATGTATTCCTTTTGCCAACGGCTCCAGAAGGTGTTGGCTAGGTGCTGTACACGCCTCCACTGTGCCCTAAACAAGTCACGGCTTTCAAACTGACCTGGTGGTACTGGTGGAGTGCTAACTTTCTGCGTAAGTAACATTGCAGGGGTAAGAATGGCTGGGTTCTCCGGATCTGTGGAAACTGTTTTGAGTGGTCGTGCATTTACTATAGCAGTCACTTCAGCCATTAACGTCACCAGTGTTTCATGTGTGAGTTTTCCATTTTTGTCTTTCAGGAGCATAGCATCCAGGATTTTGCGTGTGACCCCTATCATTCGTTCCCAAGAGCCTGCCATATGAGATGCATGCGGCGGATTGAAGTGCCACTTACAGCCAGTGTCTTTGAGAAAGTTGTCGATTTTGTTGTCGTGGCAGCCCTGTTTGTTAATCTGTAGTTCTTTGCAGGCGCTTACAAAGTTTGTTCCACAATCTGATCTGAGGAGTTTAGCAGCACCCCTGATAGCAAAAAAAACAACGCAGTGCATTTATGAATGATGATGTGTCCATCGATTCAATAACTTCAATGTGTATGGCACGTGTACTCATACAAGTGAATATGACAGCCCACCTTTTTGCATCTGCTTGACCTCCTCGTGTTTTTCTGACTGAGACGGGCCACGGACCAAATACATCAAGGCCTACATGAGTGAAAGGAGGGTCTGTGGACAACCTGTCCTCTGGTAGGTCAGCCATGATCTGCTCTAGTTGTTTGCCTCTGAGTCTTCGGCATGTGACACATTTGAATATTACACTGCTTATTGTTCTTTTGCCTCCAACAATCCAAAAACCTCCAGCTCTGACAGCCCCTTCTGTGAAATGCCTGCCTTGATGGTGCACCTTTTCATGAAAATGTCTTATTATGAGCTGGGCCAGGTGGTGTTTACTCGGGATGAGAATGGGGTTTGTTTCATCTGACAGTAACTGCGCTCTTTTTAGGCACCCACCGACTCTCAGAATGCCATTAGTGTCAATGAATGGGTTCAGTTTGCTGAGTGGGCTTGAGTTTTTTAGAGGAGCTCCCTGTTCTATTTGTTTTATTTCTTCTCTGTAAAGCTCTCTTTGGACACTGCAAATGACTGTGATTTTTGCTTGGTTGAGTTGGTTTTCACTTAAACGCTCACTGCATTTGTGCCAGCCGTAACATGTGCTTTCAGTACTGTTCTTGAATGACTGGGCTGTGTGAGTTTAGCAATGGCTCCAAGTAACACATTCCAACTTGAAAACCTTTCAAATCTTGCGCTACCTAGCTTGCCTTTTGACAGAATAGTGGCACAGGTAGTAACCTCAGGACGCAGTTCACTATCAGTCTCTGGGTGTACAAGTTCAAATGCCTGTGCCTCTATTTGACTCTGCTTTGAATCAGTGAGGAAAGCAGGTCCGCTGAGCCATGTGGAGTTAAAGAGCTGCTCAGCGGGTAGCGCGCGTGTGGCGTGATCAGCTGGATTTAGATGAGTGGGCACGTATTTCCACTGGTGAGGTTGGGTGAAACGTCTGATGCGCTCTACTCTATTGTGGACATACACGTAAAAGCGTCTCTTTTTGTTTGAGATGTAACCAAGCACTACTTTTGAGTCTGTGAAAAAGCTCACCTGATCAACTGTGATGTCTAGTTCCTCCAGAACCAGTTCTGCGACCTCGACAGCCAGCACTGCTGCACAGAGTTCAAGCCTTGGTATGGTGATGTCCGGTTTAGGAGCGAGTCGTGCTTTGCCGAGAAGAAAGCCCACTTCACTGTGTCCTTCTGTGTTTGCGAGTTTGAGATAGGCGACGGCGCCCACAGCTTTAATGGAGGCATCGCAGAAGACGACGATCTCTTTCCTTTCAGCTGCAGACATTGGTATTGAGGTGTACATTCTGGGAATTTCAAGCTGTTGTAGGTGTTTCAGAGAGTCTTTCCACTGCCGCCACTGCTCTAACTTGTCTTTAGGCAGTTCAGTGTCCCATTCGTTAATGTTAGTGGAAATGTCTCTTAGTATGGTTCGACCTTCTACAGTGACTGGGACAGCAAAACCGAGGGGGTCGTACACACTATTAATGACTGAAAGTACTCCCCTTTTGGTGAATGGTTTATCATTTACTGTTACCTGAAACTTGAACAGGTCTGTGGCGAGGTCCCAACCCAAGCCTAGGCTGCGCTGCATGGGAGGGGATATCTGACCAAGCTCAAGGCCCTGTGTGGCTGCTGCAAGGTCCTCAGCTGGGAAGGCACTGGTGATTTCAGGACAGTTTGATGAGATTTTGTGCAGGCGTATGTTACACTGTGCTAGCATTTTCTGAGCTCTACAAAGTACATCCACTGCCTCATCTGCTGAAGGGAACGATTTCAGTCCATCATCAACATAATAGTGACGTTCAATGAACTCCCTTGCTTTACTGCCAAATTCAGCTTCCCCTTCCATGGCTGTTTTCTTAAGCCCATAGATAGCGATTGATGGGGATGGGCAGTTTCCAAAAACGTGTACTCGCATCCTGAACTCCATTACTTCTCCATCCAGATCATGATTTTTGAACCACAGAAAGCGCAGATAGTCGCGATGGTCCTCCCTGACCAAAAAGTTGTAAAACATTTGCTCTACATCTGCCATTACTGCATATGGATCAGACCGGAAGCGTAGCAGAACTCCCACAAGACTGTTGTTGAGATCTGGCCCTTTTAGCAGCACATCATTGAGAGAGATATTATCACATTGTGCGCTTGAGTCAAAGACCACCCTAATCTTGCCTGGCTTTTGGGGGTGGTAAACGCCAAAACTAGGGAGATACCAGCATTCTTGGTCAGGCGAGAGAGGAGGGGCTGGTTCAGCATGGCCTTTGTTAAAGATTTTCTCCATAAAGTCAACATAATGCTCTCTCATTTCAGGTTTTCTTTTCAGTGTTTTGCGGAGTGACATTAAACGAGTGAAAGCTTGTTCCCTGTTGTTGGGCAGACGCTGCCTGGGGGAGCGAAATGGGAGAGGAGCCACCCAATTATTTGCCTCATCTTTGATTAGTTCTTTTTGCATAATGTCCAAGAATAAAGCATCCTCCTCAGAAAGTGCTACTTTATCATCATCTGTTGTTTGTTGGAAAAGCTGTGTGCCCAGTTCATTTTGGGGTGTATGAAGAATGGGACACGTTTCTGCGTATTTCTCTTTGATGTGGATTGTACTCATACAGGGAGTGAAGAAGCTGGAACGACCATTGCTCAGAATATTGGTCGTGAATGAGTTCACACTGGGTCTATGAGCCCCTGATAAGCAAATATCTCCCACGACTCCCCACCCCAGGTCAAGGTGTTGGGCATAAGGTGCATTGTTGGGGCCGTTTACCTGACTGCGGACCTTATGGGCTTGAATGATATCTCTCCCGAGGAGGAGAAGAATGTCTGCTTTTGGGTCCAGTGGAGGAATCTGCGATGCAATCTGGTGAAGATGAGGATGAGCAGCTGCTGCCTCAGGAGTGGGTATCTCGTTTCTGTTATCTGGAATCTGATCACATTCCATTAGTGTGGGCAGCAACATGGATACTTTTCCATTAACATTCTCAATAACAAAGTCATTAGCTCTGCGCCCCCTTGTGTCCGATATTCCAGCACGTTCTCATAGTGTATGGGAGAATACCACCTTGCACATTAAACATGTCAAAGAAGGCTGATCGAGCTAGAGATGAATTGCTTTGATCATCTAACATAACATACATTCTCCTTTTCTTTTCAGGGGAAGTGCGAGGGTACACATTGACAAGGCATATCTTGGAGCACGATTTACCTTGTAGGCCTGGACCACATATTTCTGTGCAGCTGGCTGTAGTGACAGGGTTTGGAGGGTCAGCCTCCCCGCCGTGGCTCTGTGGAGGAGGGTCAGAGTCTCTAAAAGTCCACGGCGGTGGACCCGCGTGCATGGCAGCCACATGTGAGTCACTATTGCACTCTGAGCACTGTATGACAGCGTTACAGTCTTTAGCTCTGTGACTCGTGGATGAAACACATTTATAACATATAAAGTGTTCTTTAAGCAGACTCTTTCTTTCATCTAATGTTTTCATTCTAAACCCTCTGCATCTGGCAAGTGCGTGTGGCTTATGGTGAATGGAACATTGCTTTTCTGGGTTGAGAGTAGTTGTTTTAATGTTGCTACTCGCTTGACCTATCTCTGTTTTATTCACTGCCACAGGAACTCTGTTTGTTCGTCTGATTTGTCTAAATAGAGTTTTGTCAACGTTTGGAGCTACTGTGCTAGAGCAGTGTAACATGAAACTGGGATCTGTTTTCATTTCAGCATGGTCATTCACAAACTGTACAAAGTATGAGAATGGGGGATAGAATGCACCGTGGTCTTTTTTGTATTTTGTCCCTTGTTTTACCCATGACTCTTGTAAACTGTATGGGAGCTTCTCAACTATCGGATTTATCCCTCTTGGAGTGTCAAGAAAGCTAAGGCCAGGCAGATAATTTTCATTTTGTGCATACTCTAACTCGAGCAAAAGATCTGCAAGCTGCTGCAATAGGTGAATGTCTTTATGGGATATTTTTGGAAAAAACTCTAAACGTTGGAACAGTGATGTTTCGATTACCTCAGGAGAGCCGTAACTCTTATCTAGACGTTGCCAGAGGCGCTGAAGTCCAGCCTCTGGGTTATTCACGTGGACCGCCCTGATCCTCAGAGCGTGTTGAAGTGACTCCCCGCCGAGCCACTTGGTGAGTAGGTCGAGCTCTTCGCTGGCTTTGAAGTTGAGCCCTTGAGTAGCGTTGTGAAACATGGATTTCCAGGATAGGTAGGACTCTGGCCCGTTGTCGAAAACCGCTGGACAGCCTGAGAAATAAAACTTGGGACCAAGACGTAAAGAAATATGGTTAAAAAACCGCCTGCAGGGCATACACAACCTGATCCGGGTTTGGAAGAGGTCAAGGAGATGATACGAAACCTCAAAGACGATCTATCGTCTATCAATCGTTTATAAAACTGCTAAACGCGAGGATTGAAGAGCTGGAACAATAGGAAAGAGAGAAAGATGTTATCATTACAGGCCTAAAGATAGCACCCAGGTTGGAACAGACAACGGAAGCGAGTGACGAAGACACAAAATCGATTGAACAACAGGTCATTGATTACCTGGAGTCAAAGGACATTGTCCTGAACCCTAACAACATCAACTCCTGCCAACTCTTGCCAAAGCGTGATGACACAAGAGCTGTAAAAATCACCTATATGTATGGAGGCTATATTAAATAATTGTTTATGTTTCTTTAATGGTGTTCATGATGTTGATTTTGTTAGATAGCTAAATGCTTGTTCATGTGGATCTTGTTGGGTTTTTTCTTTCTTATTATTAATTTTATATTTTGATAAGCGCTTTGAGATGACATGTTGTAAATTGTGCTATACAAATAAAGTTGAATTGAATTAACAATTGCCAACACAAACATATGAAATTGTCATTGGTGTTGACATTAGTGGTCTTGATTTGGAACGCCCTGCCTACCCTACCCTAGTGCTCACGGCACGTCACTAATTTAAAGTATACATGATATACTTTAAGTTGTTCCACTTTAGCACATAAAAGTACACAAAATACACTTGAAGTTGAGCTGGTTTTTTTTTTTTTTCAATTCAGTTAAAATTAAATTATATTAAAGGTCCTATATCATTTATTTTCACCCATCTCCATTTGTTCTAAGAACCCCAAAAACATAGTATTTGAGTTTTTTTTTACCCCCAAACTTGCCTGTTTTCCAGAGTTTGGTGCCTGCTTATGTATATTCATGAGTGGGCGTGTCTATAGACACTGACTTGCCTGCATGCCTCGCTCTGAGGGAGATCAGTGATCACCAAAGCCATTTTCTTTTGCTTTCCACACACTGTTGTAAATGTTTTCAGCCTTACAGCCCAGTCTCAGCGCTTCAGAGTGTGTGTTTATTCAGCAGCAGCAACAGTCATTCAGCTGCTTCAAAGAAACACCGGAGTGTTAAGGTGCTAAGTCACTTTCTTCTTCTCCTCATCATCTCTTCTAACTACAGGAATAGTGCATTTAAGGTGATCATCATTTGTTTTGTCCAACAGCTGCGTCGCATTGTGTCACAAACATGTCAGATCAGCCATACGAGGCGATATCACCAGTGTTGGGAACGTTACTTTAAAAAGTAATTAGTTACTCACTACTTGTTCCAAAAAGTAACTGAGTTATAAACTAAATTACTCTATAATAAAAGTAACTCATTACCAAGCAAAGTAACTATTTGTGTTAATGATAAAAAAAAAATATTTTGCTATATGTCCAAGAATTCAGATTTTTTAGACGTGTGTATCGTTGTGAGGTGCTTCATTAAATATGAGTTGCTTACAATGGATGTGGACAAAGTCTTCACTCCTGGATATAATGAACACTTTGTCACGGTTTGTTGTTTATGTGGACCCAAATGCAGGGAAAGATGGAGGCAGGATGCAGGAGTAGCGTTCTTGGAACCAGTCCATGTTTATTAGTAAAGCAAATTCCAAAATCTAAACTCAAATCCAAAAAACAGGGGAGTAGGAACAGGGAGCAAGACCAGACACGAGGAAGGCGACAACAAACCTGACATCACACACACACAATGATCCCGCAGCCATACTGTGTCCAAACACTCAGCTAAATAGTGGAGGAGGCCTGATTGGGAATGGGCCACACCTGGGTGGAAACACGAGGGAGCTAATCAATCACCAACCAAGCATACAGACATCACTGGGGGTGGAGCCACGAGCAGGAACACCTGAAACATAGACCAGACTCAAAATAAACAAAGACACAGAACAACCAAACTAACCAACAGAACATAACACACTTCACATGTACGTTCTTGTCTTTGACCACAATTAATTTAAAGTAGTATTTGTATCGTCACCTTAAAAATGACAACTTTTCATCAGACTGCTCCACACTCACCATCTCTGCTGATTCATCTAATCTGTAGTGGTTGTGTTTTTATTTAGGCTGTTTTATAATTTAGGAATTAGAGCTGGGCGATATATCGAGATTCAAGATGTATCGAGTTTTCTATTTTGGCGATATAGAAAACTATAATATTTCATATATATATATTGCTTGGCTGCTTGGGGCTTCCTGGGATGTGTGTGTGGGGGGCGGTGGCTGCCTCTCGGCCTGGGATCTTGAGGGCATCTGAGGGGTTGCTCGGCCGCGGGGGGGGTGGCCTGGGGCTCCCTGGCCCCCGCTCTTTCTGCTGGCCTGGCTGCATCTGCGGGCCCAGTGCAGTTTCTGGGTTTGCAGTAGAGGTATATTTGTTGCACATATACTGGTATACGATGCACTGGCATGCCTTGGGATGTGGGATAAAACTCATACTGGGCTTAACCTTAGACACGTTAATCCCAAATACCTGCTTTAGGTACTACCACTCACTCATCCCCCCTGTCCACAGCCACCACCATTATAGCTTAAAGCTTCACACTTGTCACCATACTGGCTGGATTACGCAACATAATAAGCACAATATATTCTACAACCTCACATCTCACCCTCACTGCAAAACAGTCTATTCTTCCCCACCTTTTCTATTTCCTGCCTTGAGTCTCTCCTCCCTGCTCCCTTTCCCCTCCCCTTCCCCCTCCCCCCCACTTAGGTGTAACACTGCTCTCCCTTTTTATATCCTCCCTATAATAAAAGATTTCTTACCCTTCCTTAGGGAGGGCTGGTGATGGTCACAATTAAGCAATAAAATAAATCAATGTATTTTATTGCAATAACAAAATATGCATTGCTGTCTCATAATGATTGCACTTCCTGTGGTGTTGACCTTTGACAGCATGTGCAGACAAGTAAAAAAAAAAAAAAAGAACGGCAGGTTACACAGAAGTGCCTGAACACATATCACTGCGCCAAACCACAAGACGCGCTGGAAACCACAAGAACGGAGTACACCTGAACAAATAGAACAGAGCATACACTGCAGTTCAGACGCTCTTGACGTCACAAGCGCTCGCACATACAGGCCTGCTGGGTGGACGGTTGGACCACCGTGGAGAGCTCTAATACATCTAGATCAGGGGTGTCCAATTCCGGTCCTCGAGGGGCACTATCCAGCATGTTTTAGATGTTTCCCTCTTCCAACACACCTGATTCAAATGATCAACTCCTCATCCAGCTCTGCAGAAGCCTGATAACGATCATAATCATTTGAATCAGGTGTGTTGGAAGAGGGAAACATCTAAAACATGCTGGATAGTGGCCCTCGAGGACCGGAATTGGACACCCCTGATCTAGATGGTGCAGTCGGGCCCCGTGAGGCGGTGCTCCTTTGGGAGGGTGTTGGGGAGTGTGGCTGGTGACTTGCTTCGTGGTCTCTCTGGTGCGACTGGGTGCTGGCCTTGTCCCTTGGTGGTCTTGGGGGCAGTCTCCACTGTGGGTTGGGTTTGGGCAGCATGTCAGGGCGGTATGGGGGGCGCTGGAGTCTGCGCCATGGCTGATTCGTGAACCCCTCAGGATGGTGCTGTCTGAGGGGGGTGGGGCCTGCTGCCCTGTGTTGTCAGCCGCCTGGTGGGGTTGACTTACTGTCTGTGGGCCGATAGGTTGGTGTGTGCGGGCTGCGAGTTGGGGGTGGGCTCTCTCCAGGGATCCTTTCCTGGGCGCTTGCTCTTGGGGGTTCCTGGCATTGGTGGGGGGTGAATGGTGTGGGTCGTGCCCTTGCGTGCCTTTGGGTGTTGCAGTCTGTGGCTCTGCCCTTTTGATGCTGCATGCACCGCATACCGGTATGGCTGGCTCCCGCCTTTGGTGCCCCCCTTTGAACCACACACACATACACAACAGGTGGTTCTGAGCGTCTGTCTTTCTGCAGCGAAGAATTGCTGGATGAGATTCCACGGTAGTTACGAGGCTCCTGCTCAAAGGAAAGTTTAATGGAAACACGTTCAAAGTGCAATTATACTTTTTCCCCCTATGGTGTGAAACATTCCTGGTGAGAACCTGTGTGTGTGTGAGACACAGAAAAGCCCAAAATATCTCAATAATAACTAACGCACTTTTCTCCTTTGTGATAATGTGACAGACTGTCATTTTGTTTTTGTGGCCCAACAGAAGACAAAGGTCATCGATTCCGTTGGTGCTTTAACTTGAAAAAGGTCACATTCATCGTCGTAACATTTGTCCACACCGCACACGCTCCTCCATCTGTGTATTAGCATCAAACAAAGGTCTGTGCCAAACTTTGAGAAACAATCCCTAAATCATTGATTACACACACACACACACACACACACACACACACACACACTGAAAGTATATATATATTGTATAAAGAGCTGAAACAGCCTGAGTTACTTTATTCAGCTTCACTGAGACACGCATCAAACGCTGCTGGTAAGTTCACCCACCCACCCTTCTCACGATACACTAGTCTACTTCTCTGGATTATACATTAACAATTTCCAAACACTGTCAGTTGTTTTTAGATGATTTAAATAACTGTTTTTGAAAAGGTGTCAAATTCAAGGCCAGTGGGCCGAATCTGGCCAACTGGAGCCTCCATTTTGGGCCACAGGACAATTATGTTTGTTGTTTCAAACGTTATGTAACAAAAATATGAATCATAATCTGAATGACCATGAAGTTCCTCCAAATTAGAAAATAAATTTAAAAAAAAAAATACAGTACATACATTTCTCCCTGCTCATTGTCAAATGATTTCTATCATTTTTAAATTGTAAATTGTTTGCCAGAACTTTCTTCTTCCTATTTTAACCCTTCAATTACTCCTCAATAATTCCTTAATTTTCATTAACAAATTTAAACATGCTTGCCTATAAATTATTTGTGGAGTTCAGCAAATATAGACAGTTTTAAACAAGGAGAAAAATGTAAACTTGAGTACAACAATGTTGATAATGCTGTTTTATCTCTTTTCTGATCATGTGAGTTTGATGACTTTACTGTGTTTTTGTATTTAATTATTTTTAGAAAAGATGTTGCTGTAACTCATAATGAAATAATTAATGAGACTTGTGAGTGCTTTATGAATAGTTTGTTGAACTCAACACTAAACATTAAATTTAAACTCAAAAATAGACATACACCAAAAACTCGGTTTGTGCAGCTTTCAACAAATAATTAAGGAAAAATTAAGTTAAAAAACTGCTTTTAAACTAACAAATTATTGCCACAAAAATCCTAAACAAGCCAGAACAAATGCAGTATTTACAATGGAGTGAATGAGTGTGTGTCAGGGTTATTGCACTTTTTGAAATTTAATTTTTTTTTAATTTCAATTTAGTTTTTCAGATTATTTTTTTTTACTATGTTTAACAAGTAATTAAATAATTAAAACGGGGGTGACAAAGGAAGTGGGAAATGAATAAACATAATTCAAGACTTGAAAAAATCTTTAAAACCTAGTTTACAAATATGGACATATTCAAGATTTGAAATCATCAAATTTAGTTTGTTCCTAGTTTGTTCATGTTTCTTTGCCTTCTCTGCTGAGTCAGCAGGTAGGCAGGGAAAGCAGAATTATTTAATTTCTCTTTCTATCGTCACCAACTCCCACTGCTTCACTCACTTCTCTCAGGATAATGAAAAAGAGACATTTCAAATAAATGAATCGAGTGATAATTGTAAATAAAATGTTTTATTGTCTGCTTACAGATTATTATTATTATTATTTTTGAAGTGTGCAGCAGTAATATGTACAGGGATTCAGGTTAAATATCTGGAAGGGGACGGGACTCGGAAAAGTTTGGAAACTACTGCACTCTAGTACAACTGAGTGTGGGGGAAAAAATGTGTGAAAAATATAGACGTATGGTTTGTGACTGAATTATTGTGATTGTTTTTAACGTCTTTACTCTGAGGTCTATGAGCACTACTGTATATGGGGCGGATTCACAAAAGGCTTATGGGTATTAAAACGTGTGTAAATGTCACTCCACACTTTAAGGGGTACAAACCACACGGAAACAGGAATGTGCGAGTTCAATCCATTTAGTGCGTTTCCTTCTGATGAATATGTAAAGTAGGCGGATTTCATTATGGGGCGCAAAAAAATGGGAGGGGGAAATGTAAATAAATGAGTGCAGTGGACACAATGCAATTCATCAAATCTGGAACTGTTGGGGTGAAAATAGTACGACTCACAGGCAGGTGCAAACACACACACAGAGATCAGCTGCACTGAATGTTGACACAAAACACAGCAGAGATGGAAAAAAAGGCTCCAGTTAAGCTTTCTAGTGTAATAAAATAATTTAAATATAACAATAGTTAATATTAACAGCCACTGAATGAGAAAATGCAAAGTAAAGTGTGTGTGAGGGAGAAAAACAGCTGAATGCCTCAGGCTCACTGTGGGCGGAGCTCCATGGATGTCACTCCGAACGCAGCGCTCAGTGAGCTCCTGTGTCTTTCTCTCCATGTTTTTACTGTTAAACTCTTGTGTGCAAGGAGCGTCAGGTCAGAATCATGAGCAAAATACGAAGCAATGGAACAATGTTCACATCTGAGTTTGGTGACACAACGCTGCTCAGGAGCTCAGACCTGCTGCATGATGTTTTCTATGGACTGATAAGAGCAAAGTTACAGTCCTGACAGAACAGACGCATTCAATTACTGGAAAAAAAAACAACGTTATGTTTTAAAGTTTTAAAGTTTTAAAGTCCATCTGCCTCCAATAGAACATCTTCAAATGTCATTTTGTGCTTCTGTTTACTCACCTCATCACGTTAAATGAGCAAAATGTTCATTTAAATATGGCGGTCTCAACCACGTCTATACGTGCACCTAGTGTTAGTGAATTCCCCACTGCAGGTGAAGAAACAGCCGCCAAAGGATTTAGGGACGCACCTGGTTTACCAGCCTTTATTTCAGATCTTAGTGAATGTACCCCTATGTGCACTATGTGTAATCTCTGTCTGTTGCTTTGTAGATTGCTGCGGTGACATGAAGCTAAACGTGTTGCTCTGGGTTGCCACTCTGCTCTTTGCCTTCCTTCCTCACGGCCTCTATGGTCGTCCAGCCGAGGCTTCAGCCCCTGGCCCACAAACGTTGCCTCTGCAGAAGCTTTTCCTCCAGCTGGCCTCCAGCGCCTCCCTGTCGTCCACCTCTGCTGCCGTGAACCGGGGTTGGCTACAGCTCACGCAGCAACATCTCCGGGCTCAGGAAGAGGAGGATGGAGAAAAAGAGAAGAGGTCCGACGACCTTCCTATTTCTCTGGATTTGACTTTCCATCTTCTCCGTGAGGTCCTGGAGATGGCCCGGGCCGAGCAGGTCTCGCAGCAGGTTGAGAACAATCGGAAGATGATGGACAACTTTGGAAAGTGAAGATTTTACTAACTTTTTTATTCCAGCACAAAAATCATGTCTGCAAGTAAAGCTCTAATGTATTTGTGTAATAAAAACTAAACCTTGGTTGACTGACTGTTCAAAGTAGACATGTGTGTAACAGACCCTCAGCATAATAAGGCTTTTCACACTCTTCTTCACTTCTCACACATGCGTTCAAAGGTCAAGAGGGATAAACTCGCCTTGGCTGACAGTGAGTCTGACAGAGATTTAGATTATTTTTCCCGTTGGAACTTTGATTCCTTTAAAGCTTGTTTACATAAATGTAATATCGGGTTCCAAGGCAGAAAGGCTGAGTTAGCTGCTGAAGCTAATGCTGCTAATGCTAATGCTGCACACAAACTGAAAATTTGGATTTTTCTTATGGGCCTGTTTAGTGTTCATTTGTGCATTTCCTTCAAATTTGTAAATTGAATTAAAAATAATAGTTTGATAAAAATAATCATTGCCCTGGTTAGTGAATGGTGGACCTCGTAAATTTACCTTTTGAAAGTGAGAACTCATTCTGTCCTTTTCACACTCAGACATCTTGCTTGTCCCATCAATGATAATAATACATTTTATTTATAGGTGCTTTTCAAAAACTCAAAGACACTTTACAGTTGTTAAAACAACTACACAAGTCAAAAAAGAAACTAACAACAATAAATGTAAACACAGAAAATACATAACAATCATAAGGCAAGGCAAGGCAAGGCAAATTTATTTATATAGCGCATTTCATACTCAAGGCAACTCAATGTGCTTTACATGATAAAACATTCAATTGTTTAAAATCAATAAGAACATTTAAATCAATAAGAACAATTAAAATCATCAGTAAAATCAATTAAAATCATCAGTAAAATCATCATTACATCAACAACATGACAAAAAATCTCTCTCTCAATCATATGCAGTAGAGAAAAAAAGTGCCTTTAACTTTGATTTAAAAATGTTCACATTGGATGCTGACTTCAGCTCCGCTGGCAGTTTGTTCCACTTCTTTGCAGCATAACAACTAAAAGCAGCATCACCATGTTTACTGTGAGCTCTGGGCTCCACTATCTGACCTGTGTCCATAGATCTGAGAGACCTGCTGGGTTCATACCTGACCAACATGTCACTGATGTATTCTGGACCAAACCCATTCACAGATTTATACACCAGCAGCAGAACTTTAAAGTCTATTCTGAGGCTGACTGGGAGCCAGTGTAAAGACTTTAAAACTGGAGTAATGTGCTCTGACCTCTTTGTTCTGGTTAAGACCCGAGCTGTAGCGTTCTGAACCAGCTGTAGCTGTTTGATGCTCTTTTGGGGGATTCCTGTCAGAAGACCATTACAATAGTCCAGTCTGCTGGAGATAAAAGCATGGACCAGTTTCTCCTGATCTTTCTGAGCCATTAAACCTTTCACTCTGGAGATGTTCTTTAGGTGGTAGAAGGCTGTTTTTGTGATAGATTTGATCTGACTGCTGAATGTAAGATCTGAGTCAATCAGAACACCAAGGTTTTTGACTTGGTCTTTAGCTTTTAAAGATCGAGACTCAAGATAATTGCTGACAGCAGTCCTCTTTTCCTTGTTACCAAAGACAATCACCTCCGTCTTGTCATGGTTTAGTTGAAGGAAGTTTTCACTCATCCAGCAGTTTACTTTTTCTAAACAGTCACACAACACCTCAATGGGACCATGGTCATCTGGGTTCAGTGATAGATATAGTTGTGTGTCATCTGCATAGCTCTGATAATCAACCTTACAGTTCTGTAAAATTTGTCCTAAAGGAAGCATGTAAAGGTTAAACAGAAGGGGTCCAAGAACAGATCCCTGAGGAACCCCACAGGACATTGGTAATCTGTCAGATTCAAAGTTTCCAATGCTTACAAAATAGCTTCGCTCCTCCAAGTATGACTTAAACCATTGCATTACTTTTCCATTTAGTCCGACCCATGTTTGCAATCTGTGCAACAAAATTGTATGATCTACAGTGTCAAATGCAGCACTTAGATCCAACAGAATGAGAACAGATACTTTTCCTGAATCAGTGTTCAACCTTATGTCATTGATCACTTTGATAAGAGCAGTTTCAGTGCTGTGATGAGAACGAAAACCTGACTGAAATTTATCAAATATTTTGTTGAATGTTAAGAATTGACTCAGTTGGTTGAAGACCACCTTCTCAATGATCTTGGCCATGAATGGAAGGTTGCTGATTGGTCTATAGTTAGCCAGTATAGAGGCATCCAGTGTTCTCTTTTTTAACAGCGGTTTCACAGCAGCTACTTTCAGGGATTTTGGTACGGTGCCTGATTGGAATGAGCAGTTAATTATCTGACACAGATCAGTGACAATTGACTTTACAACAGTTTTAAAGAAGTTTGAGGGTATTGTGTCAAGGCAACACGTTGATGGATTCAGCTGCTGAACAGTTTCCTCTATTGTTTTTGGGTTCACTGTAATAAACTCTAACATTGTAATTGACTCATCCCTCAGTGGTTGAAGCTGTTCAAGCTTTTTGTGATTTTGCTGGTTTGTTCTGATGTTTGACCTTATTGATTGTATTTTTTCATTGAAATATACAGCAAATTCATTGCATTTTCCAGCTGACAGTAATTCAGGGGCTATCTGATCTGGGGGGGTTGTGAGCTTTTCAATTACAGAAAACAACGTGCGAGAGTTGTTGACATTTTTGGCAATAATTTCAGAAAAGTATTGCTGCCTTGCTTTGAACAAGCCATCATTGAATTTTCGCAGACTTATTTTGTATAGTTCTAGATGAATTTGGAGTTTTGTTGATCTCCATTTACGCTCAGCTCTTCTACAGTCAGATTTCAAATTCTGCATTATCTCAGTCCTCCTCCAAGGTGTTTTCTGTGTGTTTGGTTTTCTCTTAGTTTTGATTGGAGCCACCACATCTATGACATTACAGACGTTTCTATTATACTCATCCAGAAGATCATCAACTGTCTCAGCACTCAATGTTGGTGTCATTGCTATGGCTTCCATAAACTGTGCACTTGTGTTCTCATTTATGTACCTTTTCTTTAAACACACATAACTAGGGGGAACAGATGTTACAGTCTCTAGGTCAAAAAAGACACAGAAATGATCAGATAGAGCTAAGTCTCTTACATCAACAGCAGAGATATCAACACCTTTAGAGATAACCAGATCCAAAGTGTGACCTTGAGTGTGTGTCGGACCAGTCACATGTTGTGTAAGACCAAAAGTATCCATTAAAGCATACAGTTCTTTGGAAGTATTGTCCATGTTATTGTCTACATGAATATTTAAGTCACCTGTTATTATTAAAACGTTGTATTCAGTGCATACAACTGACAGCAGTTCAGCGAACTCATCCATGAATTCTCCAGAATATTTTGGGGGTCTATAAATGACTAAAAACAGAACTCTTGAATCACCCTTCAGTAAGAATGACATATATTCAAAGGAGATAAAATCACCAAATGTTATTTCTTTGCACTGAAATATTGATTTAAAAATGGCAGCAACTCCACCACCTTTCCTGCAAGTACGACACTTATTTAAATAAATAAAGTCTTGTGGTGCACTTTCATTGAGAATAGTATTACTGATACCATCATTCAACCATGTTTCATTAAGAAATAAAAAGTCCAAGTGATGTGTCAAAATAAAATCATTAATTATTAGTGACTTGTTAACAAGAGATCTAACATTAAGAAGAGCTAATTTTAAAAACTTTACTGGAGACACTGGTGGACTTTTTGGATGACATGTTATAGGAGTCAAATTTTTATCTCTATAAAGCTTTTTGCTTTTCTTTAATTCCACAATTTTACCTGTGTTACCTGTCACCACAGGAATTAAAGAAGCTGCATTAACTCCATAGGGCCCTGACTTTTTCTGGTTGTTCCTAAAAATAGAGCTATTGCAGTCCGGACCCAGCACACATCAGACCTGTGTCGCTCTAAGATGAACACAGCTGGCCTGAGGAGAAGAGTGATCCTGAGCCTGGTATCTTCGAGGAGGGATGGGTGGTGCAGATTGACCATGGTGGGGTAAAGGGTGGGGTGTTAGTCTTGTGACAGCCAGAACCAGCTCGTTCATCTGGGCAGTTAAATCCAAGAAGGCAGGGGTAGGAGAGAAGCTGGATGAGGTGGAAGTAGGTGAATTTTGGGGGGAAGCAGGTGGGTCCTGAGATGCGGGGGTTGGGTTGACCTCTTCATTTTGGCGATTTTTATTTCTTGCTGGAAGCTCATTGACTCCATGTTCTTTCCTTGTTGTTTTGTTCTCCGATGGTACATGTTGTCCTCTGTCTTTATCAGAACTGATAGCAGTGTGACTGGTGAAGTAAAACAAGTTGGATGTGAAGAGTTTTACTCCAGCCTTGTTTAGACACAGTCCATCTGCTCTAAAAAGATGACGACGTTCCCAAAAAATAGGAAAATTTTCTATAAAATTTAGTGAAAGGGCAGCACAAGCCGAAGACAGAAATTTATTCAAAGAGTAAATCCTTGAGAATTTCAGATCTCCTTTGCGGACTGGAGGTATCGGGCCACTGATGAACACTTTAGGCTGTATACAGCTCACAGTTTTTAGCAGATGGGTGAAATCCAGCTTTAACACCTCAGACTCCTCCTTGGCTAAATCATTTAACCCAAAATGAATCACAACATTTTTCAAATGTGGGTAATCTGCAACGATATGCAAGATTTTGTCAGCCAGGTCTGATACTGTGTCATTAGGTAAGCAGATCACTTTCACGTTGCTGCTAAACATCTTCTGAGCATCTTTAACAGAAACGTCTCCCACTATCAGTGTGTGAGGTTGTTGCTTCGGCCTACCATGTCGCTTTTGTTTTCCTGAAGCACTTTCAGTCTTCGCAGTTCCAGAAGGTTGTGTGTTGACCTCATTAGAGCCAGATCCTAGGTCATTCAGCAGTGGGGCAAATCGATTACCCAGTTCTACATGAAACTGGGTTTGTGACTTGGTGATACTCCTGCCTTTAACAGATGTCCACTTTTGTGCCTGGGCAGACAAGGGAGTTGATGTTGAGGCTGCAGTCTGCGAAGCCAGTGCAGGCCAGTCCGTCTCATTATTGATATCAGGGCGCTTTGCTCGGCCCGTTAGCCTTTGAAGTGGATATGATTTTTTCTTAGGCTTAGCTCCCAGGGTATTCCAGGGAGGACTCGCACCTGTTGGCTTATCAACGGGAACAGGATCCTCCCTAGGCCTGATAGCTTTGTTAGCACGGGCTGGTAGCGAGTTAGCTTTATCCACTCCGCTGTTTTGAAACAGCGGCACAGTCGTATCATTATCATATCCACAGTGTCCATTAACCTCAATGTTTACTTGTATTCCTCGCACTGTAGTCTCCAGTTCAGTAATCTTTTGGAGAAGACTGCTGTATTCTGTTGTGGAAAGAGCCATTCTTCTGCTAGTTGGCTTGCTACTTGTAGCTAGCTAGCTTGCTACTTAGCTTTCCAGTTGAGCCAGCAAATAAAAAAGCAGTAGATGATTACCTCAGAGCCAGAGTCAGATGGTAAATGATAGAGTTTGATGTTGAGGTATCGTATCATTTCTCAGAAGAAAATGTTCATGTTTAGTAAATAAATTCCTCTGTGAGCTCCGCTCTGCTCTTTTGCTGCTGTCAGCTCAGCTGCCGGAAGTCAGTAAGTTAAAAGCTTGGGAGGAGTGTGGAAACAGAGGAGGTCTGTGTTTTCGTGCACCAGGGGTCACCTGTGTGGAAGCGAGGGCAGTCCCTTCGCTTCGACACTGATGCTGAGCTGCTTCCATTGGTTTTTAAAAGTGCTCGGATCGACCGAAGGTGGCATCATCGGAAATCTCTGGTCCCTCCTCGAGTCTGAATATGTGTAATATTATTAATATAAACACTATTAAAACACTAAAGATCTCTGGAATAACATTAAAAACACTGTTAGGTTGGAAATATCAACAGAGTGAACGAGTTTGTTGACGTTTTCATCCCTCTTGACCTGTGACCCCTTTAGAGTGGTATTTCATCAAACACAGCTCAGGTTTAAGTCTGGCTCAGTTAAACCAGGTTCTAACTGGAACAACTGTTTCATCAAGGAGAAAACACCTTAGTTACCATAGTAACACAGTCCGACCACCTGACCAGGTTTAAGCAGCAGGTTTGGTTTAATCTGCTGAGTCACTCTCATGAAACCACGTCATCATTATTAAAGAAGTCATTTAGTGATTCTTTAAAACACTCATTAAAAATCTACAAAAGGAAAAAAGAGTCAAAAAGACTCTGTTATACTTAATACGGCTTTAATACAGTATTTTAAAAGGAAATTAAAGAATATCATGATAAATATTCATGATTTTAAATCCATACAAATGATGATAGAATTATTGTTACATGTTTAATGTGTAGCGTATTATTATTAATGAGATATCACAGTCTCCATGTGTTTAAACCCTCAGTAATAATATATAAATATACGTGTGTATCCATCACCTCCGTTTACCACACGGTATAAATGTGTCCATTTATTGATCAGAGATTAATAATGAGAAAGCTGTGGATATACAGAGAGGGAGGGGCTTCAGGGACAGTCACAGGGCAAGATACACTATCACTTTAAGAGATGTGTGTGCAGTGAACGCTGCTCAGTGTTCACCTGTACCTGCAGCGTCTACTGAGCTGTTCCCTCTGTTCATTACAATTTCATGTTTAATGCTTTGGTTTCTCTTCCTATGTTTTCCAAAGGAAATCCTACAACAATCCTCTCACAAAAGTCATTCATAATAATTCACAATAACCCATAATCACAACCGGACAGACAACAAAAATGACTACAAAATTAACAGAAAAGTAAACATTAGATACAGTCACATGTCTAGTGGGCCACAGATTTTTTGTGGTAAAACAAGTAATTTCATTATTATTATTATTGTTCCCTAGTTTAAACTTTACATATACATAAATTACAAAATATTAAGAAGTAATAGACATCAGCCCTGACAGGATCTTCACTTTACATTTCCTTGATTTTGTGACCAATTTCTATTTAATTAAGGGAAATATTATGTCATAATTTGAGGAGGATTTAAGGATTTGTAAGAATTTTTCAACAGTTTAGCATTTAATGGGGCAAAATGTATTTATCATATAATTGCATGTGATAATCTGTGTGATTACCTATCAATGCTCCACATATACAATATTCATGTGTAGTGATTTATTAACACTAGAAGTCCCACAGAGGTGTCAAATGAACTTTTTACCTATAAAACCCAGAGAGGTGTCATTTGACCCAAAGAGAACACAAAAATTATTTATTTTTAATGACAGTGTGGTGTGAGAAATGTGCAAAAGAACAACTGTGATTTGTTTTCAATGGTTTTTATTTAGAAGAATCTCCTTCATCCTCTTATTGAGACTCGTGACATACTTGGCACTGCCACGGTATCTCTCTCCTACATTTGCCACATGTGTATTTGTGGCAATGAACACATCGCACAGTTGCGCGATTGCTCTTGCAGCAATGGTTGATCTGACACTTAGCCCTTTTCCCAGGGCCAGGTGTAGGCGGTTGTTGTTGGCGCAGTTGCTCTTTGAGTGCCTTCTTTTCACTCACATGAGAGTTAGCCAACTCTCTTGCTAGCTGAACCAGGAAGTCCACCCGTCTCTCCTGCACCCCGGTGCATGCTTGATAAAGCAGATGTGCATTGAGTGCCGCCATGTCGATCATGTTGTAGAACACGGCGACTGGCCATCGCCGTGTTCCTGTGCGCACACTGTACTCCCGCACCATCTGGTCCATCACATCCACTCCGCACTTTGTGGTGTTGTATTGGGTGATGGTGTTTGGCTTCCTTTTGATGGTTTCCTCAGTCTCAACCACGCTGTGCATGCTGCTGAGAATGTAGACGGTCTTTTTTCGTTTGGGCGCATACACTGTCAGCGTGGCACCAGTGGTGGAAAACACCTAAAAAAGAAGAAATTGTTGTTATTATAGCGGTTTTAAACACAATGACACACTCAGAGGTGTTGATGGAATAAAAAAGACCAACAACATACCTGAGTGGTGAATTCCTTGCGGTCCATCTTTCTAGTTGACTGAGGAATTTCCCGGCGAATCTTGTTGACTGTCCCGAGGATGGTGGTTTTCCGGCTGAGCAGTCGTCGTGCAAGTGTCAGTGATGTAAAGAAATTGTCCGTGGTGACCGTCCTGCCTTTGTCCATAAATGGTTCCATCAGCTTCATCACCACACTCTCAGAAAGTCTCTCCTCACTGGGACGACTGGGGTCCTTTCCAAGATATGGGAGGACATTGCAGATGTACTTTGTTTTCAAATCACAAGCCACCCAAAACTTTATGCCAAATTTGTCGGGTTTTGTTGCAATGTACTGCAGGAAACAGCAGCGAGTCTTCGATGGGAAAAGCTGTTCATCAATTGTGATGTGTCGACCAGGGTTGTAGCATGTGATGCAGTTGGTAACAAACGATCCCCACACATCCGAAATTGCAGCAAACTTATCTGTCTGCACTCGCTCACTGCGCGTAAACATGTCATCAAATCGTAGGTGACGCATGATGTCTTGGAAACGGTTTCGTGACATAATTCCAGTGATAAGTGGGTTTCCCAGGCATGCTGACCAGCTGTCACGCAGAGATGGAACCTTGGTCACCCCCCTCAAAATAATAACAGAAATAAATGCCATTAGTTCATGGAGGATCATGAACCAGTCCGTCTGCTCCGTTTGCCGTGCATGCTGAATAGTCCATTCTTGAATGGGACGGAGCATGCCAACAGTAATGAAACAGAGGAAGCTCTGAAGGCGACTCCTGATTCTTCTTCTGGCCTTTGCTGTTGGCTCTCCATCTGCAGCGTACGGTTCCATTGGAGTGAAACGGAGAATTGTACCCACATGTTCTTCATGCCACACTGTGCCCTCTTTCGCCGTCTCTGTGGGCTCACTCTCCAACCGAGCTCTCTTTTCCAGATGAGGAGCAGTCGCGTCATCTGCAATGTGAACAAATTCAAATTATTCTTTTCTTCGGTTTTAAATAAAAATAAAGTCAGGAAATGAAAATAGGATGTTTGGGAAATCTAACCTGAAGACAGCTCAGAGTCCGAATCCGAATTTGGCTGAAGGTTTATGTCCTCCCCATCTGAGTCACAAGGGTTTGCATTGTTCAGGATCAATTCCAACGCTTCTTGAGTGGTAAACCTTCTCTGCATTTTGAGTAGAATAAGTGTGGAGTGTCAGCAGGTGGAAGCAGCCAGCTATTTATTCCCCACAGCACAAAAGGCTGCATGACAACATGGTATTCCAGTGGTGTCCAATTCCGGTCCTCGAGGGCCGCTAATCAGCACACCTTATTCAAATGATCATCCAGCTCTGCAGAAGCCTGATAATCATTTGAATCAGGTGTGTTGGAAGAGGTGACTCTGTTTCTTTCAATGTTTGTAGTCTGTGTTTGTTCTCCCCCAGCATCAAGCAGAACGAGTTAATAAACGGGGCATTGTGACTTTAGCTTCCAGGGCACTTCCCCCTAACATTCCAGACTTCCATTGTTAGAGTCAGGCTCTCCCCCCTGCTGATTTCTCAGGTGATTCATTTACAAATTAATAGATGCAAATTGTAGCCATCAGAGTCGTCAGTTTGGTCCTAGAGTTCATTTGACCCTGCTCTGGGACTTCTGGGGGGATATAGAAATCCCTGGGACTTCTAGTGTTAAGTGTGCTTACATATCAAAGTTTTATAGTGTGTTGATCCATTTATCATCAAACTGTACATGAAGTCACTTCTTCTGTGTTCTTTGTTTTCTCAGTCCAAATGTGGACCAAAAAACGGAAGTTGTTCTGGTAGCTGGAGAGGTGCCAGGGCACTTCTCGAGCTCTGCCGAGGTGCCCTTGAGCAAGGCACCAAACCCCAACACTGCTCTGGTGTGCACCCATGTTTGTCAAAGCAGCCCCACGCTGACATCTCTCCATTAATGCATGTCCACAGGTCCTGTTTGTGCATGTGTGTGTTTCGGGCCTATGTGTGTGAGAAGCATGTCCCTAATAACAGTGTAATGTCATTTCCCTTCAAGAATTAATAAAGTATTTCAAATTCAAATTCAAAATTCATAACTTAGATAAACACCCTGACGCTGGGCCTCCAAGACCATTGATAATCTATATAGATAGCGACTCACATCTTCCCTTTCTCCCCCTCCCATCCTCATTCTTCATCTTCTTCATCCTCTTTCTCTCCCCCCCCCCACCCCTTTTCTCTCTTTTTCTCCTTTCTCCTCCCTCTAGCTTAGAACATATAAACATATATACAGTATGTCTTTAGATTATTAGCACCACCTTTCTGCCAGCAGGAGCATCCATTTGTGCTCACCCCTTTAATTTGTTATGTTTTAATAAATGTTTGTTACTTTAATTCATCATATTTCCATCAGGACTTCATCCTCACAGAGTTCAAATATTTGGTCTAAAACAAGGACAACTGTAAAACTGCTGACACATTAAAAATGACTGCATTCATGTGATTTAAGCTCTGGGAAAACTGTGAGCCTCTGATTGGATGGTTCCATAGACGATAAAAGGATCACCATCACAATACAATACAATAGTTTTTGTAAAGGAAAATCAATTTTAAACTTGGAACTTTACTTACATTCTTATTCTGGGTCTGACCTTTTGAACTTAATAGAAATATATAAATAAATAAATAAATAAATAATAACATTAATAACACCAATTTTTCCTGTTTAATGAGCAAAAAGTATCACAAAAAATGCACAAACAGAGACTGATTCTACTCGTACCATGATATATCATCACACGAGATGTGGTCCCACCTTCACACATTACCGTATTCATGTAATAACGTTTCGTGGTTAAAGCTAAGCTGCTACGCAGGATGTCCAGGATCAATGAGTGAAAACCATCTCATTCCAGCCCTTTACGTTAGTAATTTTATCTGTTGCTCAGTTTAACAATTTAACATTAAAAATGTCGGCCATCATGCAATATATCATTTTTACTTTCTCCTGTGGGCTGAATTGGATGCTCCAAAGGGCCGGATTTGGCCCCCGGACCAAGAGTTTGACCCTTGTGGATTAGTGGCATCCAGAAAGCCAACTTGCTGAACACAGATCGATGAGGTTGGATCGTAGGAATATAAATCGATTCATCGAGAACGATGCTGTTTCCAGGATTGTCTTTGTTCTGTTGTTTTTTTCTCAGGTTCAGAAACAGAGAAAATGACTCTTAAAAAAACAATTTATTTGGCACAGAAAAGGTTTTAGATCATATTGAATGTTTTTAAAATGTTCTCATCTGCCACACTTACTGAGGGTGTATTTCTAAAGCTTTTATTTCTGGTTGAGCCAGCTAAAGGAGAAGACGTGCTTCTGTCCACTGGTGTCCTCAGACTCACTCTGCTGATCTGACTGGAGAAGAAAAAACAAAGATGTGTGAGTTTCTATCTGTGCTAAATAAAGTAAGTATCCCTTCCTGAGAAGTGGAGGACTAGAGCAGTGATTCTCAACTGGTGGGTCGCAGACCTGTACTGGGTGGGTCACGGACAGCTGGTCAAAAATAAACTAATACTTAATATCTCTCATGTTGCACTTGTCTTTTATTTTGAAAGAAACTTTTCTTTTGACATGCATGCTGTGAAATGCATGTTACACTGGAAAATATAGAGATTTGTGTTTTAAAAAAGATTATATACGTGTGTTTTCAACAGCTAATTGAGAAAAAATGTATTTGTGGTTGAATTCTAAAAAAAAAACTGGGTCACAATTTAATGATAAAATGTGGGTCCCAGGGTGAGACCAGTTGAGAACCCCTGGACTAGAGGTTACCCCAAAGCAGATAAAGACAACTGGCAGCACAGGGGCCCCTCTGACTAATTAACCATACAAAAATATACAAAAGAAAACACAAAAAGACAAAAAATATTCACAAAATGACAAAACAAATCTACGAAATGATGACAAAAATATATACAAAATATAAGAATACACAGAGCAACAACAAAAATACACAAAATAGCTATAAAAATAACAAAATGACAATAAAATATAGAAAAGAACAAAAAATACACAAAATAACAGCAAATATACAAAATGAATCCACAAATACACAAAATGACAATAAAATACATAAAATGACTCCCAAAACACAAAATGACAAAACAAAATACACAAACACGCAAAACAACAATATAAATACAGGAAATGGCTCCAAATAACAACAAAACAGCAAATCAAAGGACAACAAAAATAAATACAACAACAAATTTCACAAAAAATACACAAAATGACTCAAACATTGACCCATTGTTATTTCCTGTTATTGCTCAGATTGGTCAATATTTTAAACGCTGATATGAATGTTGATAATGTGGCCCTCAGTTTAGACACAATCACATTTTTGTGGCCCTGTAATGTATGATATGGTTGTACGCATCGTGGGGTTCCACCCCAGCAGGGGGCAGTGTCTGACGTCGTACCTGGTTAGCAGAGTTAGCTGGAGATGATGGCGCTGAGGCCTGGTTGGATGATGAAGGCGTTGGTTGGGTGGTGGCATGGTTGGGTGGTGAGGGTGCAGGGTTTTTCCCCTGTGTGGCTAAGGGGGGTGGGACATCTGTGGGTTTCTGAGTGGGCGGGGCCTCCAGGGGTCTCTGCAGGGGCACCTGATTGGCTGCTGGGGCTCGGTGATGCTGCAGCTCAGCTCCACTCAGAGTTGACCCTCTGACCTCTACTTCATCCTCATCGTCATCATCTTCATCAACTGAACACATGGATACATACAATACATCATGTTGGTGGGTCAATTCCATTTTTCAATTACAATTACATCTTTAATTATCCATGTTCAATTAAATCTCAATTACGAATACGGTGACTGGCATTTTTTTAATTACAAGTATAATTTTTCCTCTGTAAATAAATTATAATCACGTTCTCAATCACTAAATTTCAAATTATTGTAATGACAATCACCGCCTTTAATAAATAAGCCCATGAAATATAGCCTTCCTCTTGTGTTAGCTTTCTGTTAGCATTTCTGATGCAAACGGGTGAGTTTGACCAACGTGTTAAATCAGCTGTAAAATACACAAAAAATATTATCTATCATCTAATTAGTTTCTCATCTCTTGGTTACCATGTTATACTTCCTTATCAATGTAAATATTGGTCTTCATATTTTTTTATATTTTAATATCTGAACCCAATTGCAATTAATATATGATTACCACAGCAATATATTTTTACAATCATAATTGACCATAACCCTGGTTGGTGTTAAGGTCAGCTTTATCTAATGCATTTGTCTTGGCTAATAAAATTAAGCTAGGTGTATGCTAACTTCGTTTATGGTGTTACAGCGCTAACTCGTGGTGGAAAATAATATTGTTTAGGTTTCCCAACTTGACCTTTAAAAACGGGTGATTTCCTGTGTGTCCCTGAACATACTGCTGCAACGCGCTCAGACCTATTAGAAATGAATTTTAACTTCCATTTTGTAGCTAAAGCGATATCTGTAAGTGTTTCCAATTGGTCGACAGTATTTATGACGTGTTTCAGTTGTTTTAATCATATAATCTACATCAAAGTGTCTACATCAAGTCCAACATGGATTTAAAGGGACCAAATACCGGTGGATTTAATGAAAAACCTTTAGCAAGAAGACCTTCCTGAACAAGGGTTTAGGTTTGATTTTGACTTTGGTAGGGACACAGCCCCCCAAACAGACATGATGCCAGCCTGACATTAACTTTGTACGTTGCATTACCTTCTGCACATAAGCAGTCAAACATATGGAGCCAAACACTTAATATAGCACCATGTCAGTGTACTTGTAGCCCTGAATATTCTCTAGATCAGTGGTTCCCAATTCAGGGGTCCCGACAGATTTACGGCACTCACATTTGCAGGTCACTTTACTGCACCACAGACACGTATGAGTGTGTGAAGCAGCATTAGCTCACATTAACACACTGCAAAAAGCTTGAGACAACATTTTAAAATGAAGCTTATATCAACCAAATACAAAACAGAAAGGATAGAAATGCCGATGTGAACACACACAACCCCATGGCTTGGCGCCCACCCTCTCCCCCCTGCAGACGGCGTTGGCCATGGTTGGGCCAGGATGATCAAATGTTGAAGTTCAAATGTTCTTATTAAACCTACCTTGACTAATTGTAATCTGTGAATGGGTTTGGTCTAGAATACATTAGTGACATGTTAGTCAGGTCTGAACCCAGCAGGTCTCTCAGATCTATGGACACAGGTCAGATAGTGGAGCCCAGAGCTCACAGTAACCATGGTGATGCTGTGTCTAGTTGTTATGCTGCAAAGAAGTGGAACAAACTGCAGCAGAGCTGAAGTCAGTATCTAATGTGAACATTTTTAAATCAAAGTTAAAGACATTTTTTTCTCTACTGCGTATGATTGAGAGAGAGATTTTGGTCATGTTGATGATGTAATTTTAAATGTTTTTGCTGCTGATTTTAATGTTCTTATAGATTTTAAGTTGTTGAATGTTTTTTGTTGCACTTTTTGATCATCTAAAGCACATTGAGTTTCCTTGTGTATGAAATGTGCTCTACCAATACATTTGCCTTATCTTGTTCTGATAACATGTAAATCATTTCATGGATGTCATGCTGTTCTTCTCTGTTTTGCTGCTGTTAAGCCCGTGTTTGTTTGAGGTAATTATTGCACAAGTCCTGTGTGCATGTTTTCAATCACCACCTGTGATAGTGGGGGTCGGCAGTCTCTGTCACCATTATTTTGGGGGTTGCAGACTGAAAAGTTTGGGAACCCCTGCTCTGGATGAGCTACAATCTGTTTCTCTGTCACATGATGAATAAAATATTGATGCTATGAGCAGTGACAGCACGACTTAAATCTAGAGGATAAATAGCATTCACTAGGTTTACTTTTATTTAATATTACAACTAGCTAACACTCCGTATTTATGTTCAGCTGTTGCTGTGACCATATATATATATATATATATATATATATGTGACCGTGCCACTCCACCTCTGTTTGATATTGGGGACGCTGTGTCTGTATTGCTTTTCCTGACAAAGTAAATAATCAATTGCCATTAAGAGTGAAAAAACTGATGGAAACAATGTTTAGCATTTATTAGCGGTAGCCTATTAGGGGGACTGTTTTCCTGAGGGGACTTACACTTTGTTCATTAAAAATGTTCTGATGTCTTCTTCCACATATCTTTTCTTGCCCGACAATCAGACATGTGTTGCACCGCACGCTAACAGTAACACCTCTATAGCGATTGAGATTGGTAAGGACACATCCATACGGTCCATACTCAACATTCTACATCTATGCTCATGGATGATAAAATCTCCATGAAGGTTCAGAGAGGGGTTTGAAAATCAAGGAGTAACTTAGGAGTAACTTAGGAGAAGCTTAGAACAATGTACAAAGTTATGGTAAAATAAGTTCAATTTCTGGATGAATAAATGTTGTTCAGCTTTCCTGTAGTTTGTTTTCACATGTGTACATTCATTGTTGTGCTGTTTAAACCTTATGGACAATAACAATGGATTAATCTACTATATTATATTTTGCCATTACTAGGTAGATTCAAGAAAACGTCGAGAACTTTGAGTATGAAGAGGTCGGCCCAAGTGTCCTCTTTTTTGGAAATCAAAATAAGGTCACCCTAGTCTTACATTATTAGTAACTAGCTCATGGATAACCTCTAAGCTTATGCTAACTTGCTAGCTATAGTAACAAATGTCATATGTGACCCCTATTCCTACCTAACCCCACTAGATCCCTCCATCTAACCCAAAAAATGCCAACATAGCTCCAAACGTGTCATAATTTAGAAAAAGGTGTAATGATTTAGTGAACAACACTTAATGACAGCCTTCATGACCTTAAGGCTGGGATACACTGTGAGATTTTTTCAGTCGTTGTACTCAGCTCCAGCTCAAACTGTGCTACTCATTGCAGACTCCGAATGTGCGCAGCTAACGATTCATGTTCTCACACTATACGAACCTACACTTTGACACGACCTGACTGCTCACACCGTACGTCCATACACGACACACCGGGGTCTTGATTCTGGAGATGCAATGTACAAATTAGAAGAAGTCGCCATTAAAACAGAAGAAGAAGAAGAACCCAGAAGCTGACAGACACTTGCGAATCTCAGCAAAAACAAGCTTTAAAAAAGAAAAGGCGGTGATGTAGTGGACCAGGAACTGGTTGGGCAGACGTGGGTCCGTCAATTTTACAGTGGCCCAACGATGTATCGACTCAAAATGGGCCAAAAAATACGGTGTATGCCTGCCTTTATTTATGCTAATGACTGATAATGACAGCATAATATCAGCCTCATGTACAAAACTTCAAATAAAGTGTGACAGAAAAGTCTTTATGATATTACTCAAACATTAGGGATGTGGAAAAACTCACCCATTTATTATTAATTATAATTTTGATATGTTGTTTCCCAATGGGCTTGAGAAGTTCAGCACAGCCGTGTGATTATTTAGAGCAAGATTTAGAACGAGACGATGAGTGAAATTTTACATATTCGTCAAGCTACATTTGCTACACATTCAGTAATCCATTTTCTAGCAGAAAATAGCATGTAAATATGTGATATTGTCCCAAAAGATGCATGTGAGGTTAATTCTGTCATATTTAGGCATGATTTTAAATAAATAATAGTATATTAAAGAAAAAACGACTCAGATGGCTTTTTTCTGTTTCAGAACGTGAATGTTCTGTGATCATGGTAAACCTGAGTCCATGTATAAGGTTAATCAACCAACCAAATACCTACTTTTGATGAACTCCATGTGGCTCAGAGCTCTCCTCTGGTGATCAACCTTTGTGCTGAAATGATCCATGTTTTCGTAGCCTCGTTGGAGTTTATCCAGGTGTGATGTGTTGGTACCTTCCACTATCCTGAAAGCAGGTCACAAACATCAAAACTTATAATACGAGCAGAGAGAAAGCTTAACCACAACAACTAATGAGGTCAGAAAAATACAAAAGAATCATGAAAGACTAATAAATGACTTTATAAAGCCATTTTGTAATATATCAATGTTTTGATCTGATGCAATAATGTGATTTAATTGAAAATACCTCAAGTTGAGGGCATTTATCAGCAATATTTAGGTGTGATTAAAAAAGAGATTAATTAGATTAATTAATTACAGAGCATGATAAATTAATTGCACAATTTTTCTAATCTCTTGACAGCACCAACACTAATATATATTTAAGAACAAAAAGCTAAAGTCACCAGAAACATAAAAGGAGACTCACTTCTGCAGCAGAGGTTTGGTGGTCTGTAATAAACAGAGAGAAGTCAATCAACAGCAGGTGAAAGACGATGTTCCAGCTTGTATTTGAGCGAGTGTCTTCTCACCTGCAGGAACACGGCCATCTCCGACTCGTCCATGGTCTGGATGGCGGTCTCTAGCAGTTTGGCGGTGCTTTCCAGGTGCTCAGAGTACCTCTTTGTGAGGGAACGGATGTAGTCCAGCTTCTCCTCCTGCTCCGAGTTGATCCTCACCGTCATCTCTCCTTTCTTCTCCTCCAGCAGCGCAAACAGGTGATCTAACGTCTCACACACCTTTGACTTCTGCCTACGACCGTTCTCCTGCAAACAGACCACCAAACATCCAGCGCTGACACACATTTCTGTGATTTTTCTTCACGTATCTCAATTTATTTTGCCTTTTGTATGTATTTAATATATATTTTATGACAATTATTTTGTCTCATTTTGTCTCCATACAATGTTTGAATAATATTCAATATTGTAATTAATCAACAAATATGGCTGACATATTCTTTGAGTAGTTGGTCTTGTCTGGCGTTTTAGCTGACACAGCAATAAAAAAACAACAATATGATAGCACTCAATTCTTTAAACCAAAGAATGGAAAAAACAAGGGATTTGTATGTATTTCTGTTGTCGTTTTGTGTATTTTTAAGTCATGTAACTTGTATTGTACTGTAAAGAAATGTTTGCATCCTATTATAACATTTTCATGACCAGGGTCTCTGTGGTCACGCACACACAAATCCCATTGTATTCCCCCCCCCAACCCCCCGCTCCCACAGACAGCACCATCTTGAGGAGCCATGCATCAGCCTTGGCACGGACACCAACGCCACCCCAACCTGCAGCGGGGACAGCCCCAAGACCTCTAAGACACGAGCCCATCACCACCACACATCGCAAGACCGATACAGCACGGAGAGATATCATGACTACATCTACAGCCACAACCCCCACCACCTGAAAGGCCCACCGCCCCATCCAGATGTATTTAAACTCTGCATGGCAACCATCATCCAATAGGCCTATATTGTGGGCAACCACCCCCCACCCTGTTATGGTGCCTCTTCATTCCTCAATGAAGAGGCACTTGTATGTGGTGCATTAGCTCCGTAGGGTAGAGGGCAGAGGCCGTTCCCTCAGGGGTGTGGTGTTGAAGAGCAGAACGTCCTCCGAGATCGGGGGAGATTCAGTCCGAGGCAGTTTCTGCCAGCGGCCCTTACCTGGGCACTCGACTGGTAAAAGGAGGACCCTGGAGCCTCCAAGGGAAATGCCAGACCCCATCCCAGGCTAGGCCAGGAAAAAAGATTGTAGTGCCTCATGTGTTGGAATGGTATGGCTTTCACCTGGCCCTGCCAGCATAGCAGCACACAGCAAACCCCTGGCACCCAGTGCCCAGGATGCAGGGCCCACCCCTGAGCAGCAGCCACCCCCAGAGGCAGCTCCACCCCAAACCCCCTAGAACCCGCCACCCAGGACTCAAGCCTCCGGCAGGCCTACCTCCCAGCCAACCCAGCTGGCATAGCACCGCCCAGCCCCCCAGGCGAAGGCCAGCACCCCAATCCCCAGAAAGCAGGCGCAAGGGGGAGGAAAGAGGTCGCCGATCACGCCAGAAGGGACAGTGAAGCACCCCCGAGCAGCATGGGGACCAGGGGTACATCCAGAGGCACAGTACGCCCAGGCAAAGGCACCTCAACATTCTGGTGCCCCACCAAAACCACCTAGCCCAAACCCCCCGACGAGCCCCAGGTGGGTACAGGCCCACAGCTGGAGTCATTGTGTCCTACATATGAATAAATGTGATGCTGGCACTTGCTGACACGACAAAAAAATCAGAATGTGAATGTTGATAATGTAACCTTTACCTTGTTGGGTAAGGGTTGTTTCCCACCTCTGGAGTGTGCACTGTGTGTTCTGGACAACAGTCTGTTCTAATGAACTCTCGCTTCTCTCTGTGTTTGTTGCTCATTGAGAAAATGAAACAAACTCACTTCTACAGCTCTGCATGTTTCGTCCAATTGACTAATGACGGCCTGAATCCTCTCGTTGTTTCCCACCAGCAGAGACACACAGTCAGTCAGCTCAGCCTGAACACACACACACACACGCACACACACACACACACACACACACACACACACACACACACACACACACACACACACACACACACACACACACACACACAGATGTAAGTGTGATACAAACTGAAATGGTGTGTCTAACTTAGAGCAGAGGAGTTGACCTTCTGCTGGTTGAAGATGTCATTGAGTGGGGCCACTTGGCAGTCTTTGTGAGCACCAAACACTTTGCAGAGTGAACAGGTTGGAATGCTGCAGGTGACGCAGTAAATGTTGATCTTCTCTTCTTTGTGGTCGCCACACGTGGGCTGAGCCAGCTTCACTTCAGGGACAGGTTTGCTGACAGACACACAGTCAGAGAGAAAAACATCAACACTACTGTTTTCATAGTCTACATTTTTATTTGATATGGAAAGCTGTTCCTAATGTCAGCTAGCTTAGATTTGAGGACCAAGGGAATGTGTGGTGTTGATAATGTAGGAGTGTTTGGCAGAGCCTGCTGGCAGCCTGCCTCAGTACAAAGGTCTTTTAGAGCCACAATGGCCATTGTTACGTGATGTTTTTTTAATTTTTCTCTACAGTGCAATGTGGGAGAAGTGTCTTGGCTACGAAAGATGACTGTGACCCTCTGGTTATTAAATAACCTGAACTACTCATTAACTAGGTCAATTGTTTTATTTGACATAGTGGAGCTGTACATTATAGCTAGCAGCAACTATCCACAACATTTGTGCTTGTCTTTTATGCCAAAATTGTTCTCCTCCACTACTGATGCCAGTGTGACCCCAAAAAAACTGCCAAAGTGTCTTTCCAACACATAGAAAGTTTTGCCAAAACTTTGGCTGATGTTGATTTTGTGGCTTTTAAACAGAAACACCCTAATACAGAGAAAATGTAATGTCTTGCGGAGTGATGCGATATCACAGGGAACATTGTAAACAGAATAAAAAGGCATCAAGTGATTCACTGTCCACCTTATCTGGTGAAGAAACACAAGAAACCACAGTAAGAATGAAGTAAAAACAATTCTTCTATATTAGAAAAAGAACTTTCCTGAATTTCAAGCACCATTCGTCAACAAACCCAATGTTTTCGAACCCTCGACTTCTCCCGTTTTTTAGGAGAAATACTTCAGACTTATTGATCCATGAGGCCTAAACTATGTTTTTATCTGTGTTAAAGTGGTTGTATCACTGGCAGCTTTAAATGTGTTTTTACAGGTTGTTGTGCTCATGTGTTAGTGTTTGAACAGATGAATGTGGGTGCAGTTTTTCTTCATTGTACCTGGTGCTTCCTTGTTTGTACATGTCAATAATATTCTCCACCAGGAGGTTCCTCTGCAGACCATAAACTCCATGACGGTCCAGGACGACTTCATGGCGACAGGAAGGGCATCGGAATCGCCCTCCAGACGTAACCGTGGAACCGCTCCGTGTCGATAGGTAGGGGTTGGATGCCTGTGGGTCAGGAAAGAACATGACACTTTATTCATACCAAAGTGTGTGCTTTGGTCATTGGAATTTCCATTTAAAAAAAGATATTAAAAAGAAAAATGAGTGTTTGATTTTCCAAATTTTTGATTTTTGATTTTAAAAATCAAAATCAAAACTTCTGATTGAAATTCAAGGTATTTTTCTTTATCGGAGTTGAAAAGAATGTCTGAAGGTTTTTGACAAGGCAAAAGAAGGTTTGTTGTCTGCAGAAATCTCTGTACAGATGTAGTGGGTTCTGCCTCTAAAACATGATATGGCTTAGTCAGACTCGTGTTGGGTGACTTTATTGTGCAGCTGTGCCCAAAAAGTCCAAAAAATGGATTCACAAACACCAGATCCACGTGCAGTTCTTTGGACAGTATTTACAGTCCAGCTTTCTCAGTCTTTTTCCAGGAAAAACAACAATGTGGGAGTGAGAGAGACTTTTCTGTACACGTGTCGTCTTCTCTGAGGCACAATCTTATTATTTTGAAAACTTACGCACTGATCCATGTCCATCACCCAGGGTAAAGGATGTTGGTGACCCAAAAGCGAGATTTTGTTGTGTCCCCAAAACACAGGATAATGATCCAATTACACACTTGCTGCTCGTAACTGAATACAAACACACATGCACATTAATTAACAAAAGGTATCTTTATTTCAAAATAATGTATATATTTTATGAAGGTAGTGACAACTAAACACTAAAATTAAAAAAGCAAAATAAAATCTAATTAAGAGGGAAACACTGTCCTGGGATCATATTTCTGTACACATAAACAGCCTCTTCATGTGATGGTGCAGTTATCCTGACGTCAATAACACCGACAACTCCAGGGAAACCTGACCATGAATGTCTGTTTGTTGGCCTGAAACGAGTGAGAATCCATCGGAAAACCAACAAATCCATTCAAACATTTTCTAACCCATTTGCTCCTTTTCAGGGTTGCGGGGAACGAACAAATCGCACAACAACACAAGGCTGTAAAAGCACTGTAATGGACTGACAGAGCACTCTTACATTACTCCATTGTGTGAGAAAAGCACAGGCATCCCTGATAAAGCCAACCACAAACATCTCTGTACGATCAAGCTCGTAGCGTGTTATTAAATCACTGTCGTTAAATATATCTCTCCTTCCTCTCCGTCTTTCTTGTCCATTTAAGACATTCTAAGTCCTCCGCGCTCCTCTTAAAGGGCCCATGTTACGCTAAATCTACTTTTCTGTGCTTTAAACATCATAAAGGTCTATTAGGCCTTCATAAACATGCCCAAAGTGTTTTTATCATTGATACTTTCAATCGTTAGTTAGAGGGTGATTTGCTCCTTTCTTACTGCAGGGTGAACCCAAACACCTCGCTCTGATTTGATGACACGTTCCCACTTTGATGACAAATTTGATGCAGCACTGAGCTGGAGAAGCCGCGCCTCCAGGAAGCTCTCTGCTGAAGGTGAGCATTTCAACGTCCTTCACGCAGTGCTATGTATGTATTTTCTACTGTACATTCAATGTATGTACCGGTGAACGCCCCGCCCCCACACTCTGTCTCATGTTTATAAAGCAGCATAAGCTCGGCTACAGTGTGGGTGGGAGGAGGGTGGGCCGTCCTCTGGCCCTACGTCACCATGCGGGGAGGAGGAAGTCAGTGTCCTGTCTATAGACACGCCCACTCATGAATATGCATAAGTAGGACGTAAATCAGCCTGTTTGTGTAGAGTTGCTCAGGAAGTGACTTTTCAGAGGATAAAACTCTGGAAAACAGGCGAGTTTGTGAAAATAAACCTCAAATACTATGTTTTTAGAGTTCTTAGAACAAATGGAGATGGTTGAAAAATAGCATTACATGGGACCTTTAACAGTTTTTCAGGCTAGGTCTAAGATTTTTCTAAGAATGTCATCACTAAGAGCTACTTTTAGCCTTAGGATGCTTTGAGAGTAAAAAACATTTAAACAGAGCAACAAATAAAAGCGGTAAATGAAGTTACATTCAGCAGACATTTTGAAACAAAACTAAATGATTAAACAGCAGTAATTAATGAGTAAACTGCTACATTAAAAAGCAGTGTTTCAGGCCTGATTTGAAGGAGAAGGGGGGTTGGTGCAGAGCTCAGGTGATCAGGAGGTTTGCTCAACAATAACTGAAAGCTGCTTCACTGTGTTTGCTACTGATTCTTGGATCATGATAAACCATGATGAACCTGTCCCTGATGAAGGTTCTGGAAGACCAACATCTGAAAAATCTCAGAGAAAATATTTTTAATGTAGATTAAAAAAAGGTTCATCAAGCTCCAAGTTGTTCTGGAAAAATTATGGTTTTTCAGGCCAAAGTGAGACTTCTATCCTCTGCTGTCCTTAGTTGTTTCCTCTATTGTCCATCTGTATCCTAAATGTTTTATTTCCTTAACCCACACCTCATGTCTCCCTTTCTGTTCTTGTCCTTTTCCATTTTTGATGGTTTAAAAAATACAATTTGTTGACATAAAATCTTTGAGGTAATCAGTTTCCACAAAAGGCTTTTAGTAAACTGGGTTTGCTGTGTATTCAGTTTCACTGCTTTTTTACATTTGTTCTTGTTAGCTGTTCTTGATCGTTCATGTTAATAATCTCTCAGCACATGCCAGAGTTAATCATGGAGTTCCACAAGGTTCAGTTTTGGGACCAATACTCTTTACATTATATATGCTTCCACTAGGTAACATTATCAGAGAACATGATATAATTTTCCATTGCTATGCGGATGATATACAGCTCTATTTGTCAATGAAATCAGATGAAACTCATCAGTTATTAAAACTCCAGGCTTGTCTTAAAGACATCACATCCTGGATGAACTGTAACTTTCTCCTTCTTAACCAGGATAAAACCGAAGTGATTTTATTTGGTCCAAAACACCTCAGAGAGAAATTATCAGAGTAAATAGTGTCTCTGGATGACAATAATCTGTCACCCAGCACCACAGTAAAAAACTTAGGTGTTATCTTTAATACTGACTTATCCTTTAACTGTTTCATGTTTCTTGGTCGGGATGTAACTGAAAGTGAATTGCCCCTCAGGGAAAAATTAAGTTTTCTGAATCTGAATCTCAAGGACAGTCTTCTTCCACCTCCGTAATATCTCTAAAATCAGGAATATCTTGGCCCAGAGTGATGCTGAAAAACTAGTCCATGCATGTGTTCCATCTAGATTATATTATTTTAACTCTCTACTGTCAGGATGTCCTAGTAACTCACTAAAAAGTCTCCAGTTATTTCAGAATACTGCAGCTAGAATACTAACACATACTAACAGGAGAGATCATATTTCTCCAGTATGGCTTCCCTTCATTGGCTTCCTGTAAAATCTAGAATAGAGTTTAAAATCCTCCTGTTAACATACAAAGCTCTACTTGATAAAGCTCCTGTATATCTTAGAAACGTGTTAGTGTCCTATCGTCCAGGCAGATCACTTCGCTCTCATATTGCTGGCCTTCTGGAAGTTCCTAACATGTCTAGATGTAGAATAGGAGGAAGAGCTTTCAGCTCTCATGCGCCTCGCTTTTGGAACCAGCTCCTAGTCTCAGTATGGGAGGCTGCTACTCTCTTCACCTTTAAGGCTAAACTGAAAACCTACTTATATGCTGAAGCGTATACCGTATAATTGCATTAACTTAACCGCTAGAGCAGACAAGGGCTCCTCTGTATACGGTCACATTTACAGTCCCTGGAGTCGCTGTTCGATTGCATATAAACGGGAAGAAATTCAAATTCTGATGTAGCTGGTTATGATTTGCAGTCTGCATAAACAGGACTGAATCATAATATAACCACTAGAGCGGACATGGGCTCGTCTGTAAAAGGTCACATTTACATACCTTGTAGTCACTGTAGTTTACCAATAAACAGGAAGAGATTCATCACCTTTATAATAAGTGCTGACTAGGCCACTGGGAGTGAGGCCCAAGGCCAACACAGACTGACTTGATGATAATGTATCATGTTTTTCTGCAGTCAGTGTCTTCTCCTCGTCCTTCTCTCTCTGCTCTGTTTCAGGTGTCGTGAAGCTGATGATGTCAGTTCCTGATCTGTGGTTCACGGCTCAACTAGTCTGAGACACTCTGATGTTCTATCTCTCCATCCTGTTTTGTTGGTCCTTCTGTTCACTAATCCCAACCAGTTGACGCAGATGGCTGCCACCTCTGAACCTGGTTCTGCTGGAGATTTCTTCCTGTTAAAAGGGAGTTGTTTCTTCCCACTGTCGCTAAATGCTTGTTCATGTGGATCCTGTTGGGTTTTTTCTTTCTTATTATGAATTTTATATTTTGATAAGTGCATTGAGATGATTTTGTTGTAAATTGCTCTGTACAAATAAAGTTGAATGGAATTGATCGTTGATTTCTTCTGAAGTGGCGTGGGAGGTATTTTACAGCAGGCAAATTACTTTGATCTTAAGTTTCTAAGTGATTGTTAATATCTGTATCCAATCCTCACAAATGATTAGAAGGAGAGTTGAGCTTGGATTTTCCTCCAATAACATTCCGCAGGCAGACGTTGGTAGATTTGTTCTCATTCTGCTTGCATTAATTAGCATGGTGCTACATGGCTGCACCATCATTTCTAATGAGTCTCATTAACTCACTTCTGTAGAAATGGGTTGTAGTCTGAGGAATGGAGAAGTATTTTTCCAAATAAATGTTCTTCATTAGCTTTCAGCTAAGAAGCAGCTAACAAGAATGAAAACCAACCGTGTCTGCTAAGGCTCATCTCTGCTCTTCTAATGAAGTGTGAACTATTTTTAAGACATATTTTTATGGGCTTAGTCTAAAAAGACTTAATATCAAAGTCAAATTAAAGGATTAACTTTGGAGCCAACAGAAAGTGGGTTACTGCGGCGGCCATCTTAGTACACTTTTTTACCATGAACAGAAACTAAAAACCAACAGGTCAAAAACAAGGCCCACCCGATAGCTAATCCTGAAATAGAAGTAAAGCAAGAAGAGAACTCAATACATTTTAAACCAATTTAGAGTTTTTTTTATTTCAAAAACAAACAATCATCAAATGGTGTGTCCGTATAGAGTTGTTTCAGGCAGACACTACAAACACAAACACCGGTTTGTATGTGCGGCTAGAGTATTTATATCATGGAGCAACTTTGCAGGTGTGCATTTCTGTGTGTGCTGCTGACCTGGAACACGTCATTGGCACACTTGCGGCAGAGGTTATGTTGGCAGGGTAGGATCACCACCGGTTTGGAGAACATCTCCAGGCAGATGGGACAGATGAGCTGCTTTTCCAAACTCTCCATGAATCCAAAAATGACTGAAAATCCCACAGGGAGACGACAGGCGTCACCTAACCGGAACAGGAAGGAGCCAAAGAAGTTCTCCACTGAGAAGTAAAGTCACGTCCAGCAGCAGCAGAGAGCAGCGTGCGAGTCCTGCGAGCAGCAAGCTCAACACTCAGGCTGTTTTTAGGACGCACGTCAGTTGTTGCTGTGCTGACATGTCCTTTTATGTCGGAGGTCAGGGGGAGACACCGGGCAGGAGGGGGAAGGGAAGAGGATGAGGAAACAGCACAGACTGTGAGTGTAAGGAGATCCTAAAGCTGCTTCACCACATGACACATACCAGTATGTCATCCAAATTGTTCTCATAAACCCTCTGATAGAGATTTACACACAAACAAATGTCCAAGGGAGAAAGTTTCGTTTTTGACTCAAATAACAATCCAGTTGTTGACAAAAGCTCAAGCTTCATTTCAACAAATGTCCCACGCGCTTTGGTCTATGTGGATTCTGAAATGTTTACCAATGATTCCTTAATTAATCAATAGTCACACTCCACTTTTTTAGTTTGATTTGATGAATACTTTCAGAGATATGGCCAATTTAGTGAAGGTATGTGTCGATTTTCGTGCATTATTTTTCTTCCGTTTTCAGCTTCCGATATCTCAAAAACGACATCATACAGGGAACTGAAATTTGGTTTAGTAATACAGCTCTACCTACCCTCTCAGAATATACAAAACTATCTGCTATGCATCCTGACTGGTGGACATGCCAGCCCCTCAAAATTATAAAAACGAATTTGGGGTTTCAGGCTCGAACATGATTGGGCCTTACAACTTTGCATATGCCTCAGCTTCCTGTGATCAGCTTTAATCACAGGGAGCTTTACCAATTTTACCAGCTTTGAGCTATGAACACAGACTGTTCACATCACTAATGATTAGTCACATTTATGCATTGGTTTTTGGCTGACAGTCTTGTGAAAGCTGAAAAAAACATTTAAAAAAAAAAAATATTTTCATTGGCCTATGACTGCATGTGGGAATCTAAGAAATATAACCTGATCTCTGTTTTAATTCATAGTATAAAGGTTACTCTTTCATGAGATGTAATGCGACTTCTTTAATTTTTATTTTGGACCCCAACTTTGGGTTATTTCACCACTCATGAATATTGAAAATCCTTTACTTGAGGCTATTGAAGCTTGTCTCTGTGTCTTATAATCATATATTGTTTCTTAGTTTTTCACTAGTAACATAAAAAATATATTTTTTAAATTGATTGCATCAGAAAAACATTTATTTTTTAAAACACATAATTTATTATGAACAAATTTCTCATGTTCTACCATTTCTCTCTTTTTTGGGATGTTTTTTCTTCATAATACATTATATATCCATCATCATTATCATAACATAAATTAAACGCTGCATCACATATCAGGAACCAGTTCAATGAAATATTGATAATTATACTGGTCATTTTTCCCAAATTATAAAAAATTTGGAAAGCAAACAAAATTTAGGATATCAATTTTAATCACAAAAAAGTGGATGAAAACAACTATTGGTTTAAATGCAGGCATAGTTTAAAAATGTGTGAGTGAAATGGTTAAGCACGTTAATTAATATAAAGTGCTCTATAAACTAAATATATAACAATAATATTTATCATTATTAATAATAACTAACTGGGGATGCACAATATCGGATTCTTGGCCAAGATTACTCCCCCCACCACCACCACCACCACCACGCACGCACGCACGCACGCACGCACGCACGCACGCACGCACACACACACACACACACACACACACACACACACACACACACACACACACACACACACACACACACACACACACACACACACACACACACACACAGTAGAATTAATAAATATGATGGCAAACGCAGACATAAGACAAAGTTAAAAAACGATGTAACATCAGTAATTATTCACAAAACAAGAAAAATACTTCAAGTTGCGTTCTTTAAAACATGTCATATTTATTCATGAAAATTGTTTTAAAACCAAACAATGAAGCCTATCCTACTTAAACAGTTACTACATACTAACATTTTGTATTTGAGTGGACAAAAATCAGCACTGTTAGAAGATCCAAGCATTCTTTGCCATTGACAAAAATGGGTAAATTAAGGGAATAATTTTACTTTGAGACTGTTGAGTGTCTCTTATCTCCATTGGTTTCTAAACACTCGTGCAGTCTGCTCCACACACACAAGATGGCGGCGCTTAGTCACGCCCCTACAAACATGAAGTCTAAGGGTTGATGAGGAAGCAAAGCCTGTTGTTTTATCAGTTAATTATATCGGCGGAATGATCCGATACTTAATTTTTTAGCCAATATCAGCAGATATGGACAATGTGCGAATAATATAATATAAGTAACAACATGAAATGATGTGGTAACGGCCATATGGCATGGTCCAAGATAGCTTGTTTAAAATACAATAGTTACTTTTAAAACTCAGTACAGAGAAACTATTTAGAGGAAAGGGTCACATGTTCATCCTAAACACACAAAGAAACGCTACATCTTCTTTATGTGCGATGACGTTCACTTTAAGTTCAATTTACCTTTTTTTAGTGCGTCACAGAGCTTTTCTTACAAAGGACTGATCAAGGGACCAATGAGATTATTTTACTTTATTTGTTACCTTTGACAAGATGGAATACACAGATTAAATAACTGATAGAGGCGTTTGGTTTATGATTTGATTCAAGTCACAACAGAATGGGGATCTGTTGCTTTGAGGAGCAATAATTCCTGGATGAATGCAGCAATGATGTTCCTCATGTGAGAGGAAGTTGATGTATCTGCTTCCTGTCTGGATTAGCTTCATGTGTAAGTGTCTCCATATCTGCGATGTCCATCAGTGATCAGCTGGGTTTTCTCGCTGGCATTAGTCGGCTGCTGAATGATGGGAGCTTCCACATCTGTGGGACAGCAAAGGGAAACAACTTGGCAAATAGGGAGTGCAAAACCTGCAAGAGCAGTGTTCAGGGAGGAGAGACTCAAGGCAGGAAATAGAAAGGGTGGGGAAGAATAGATTATTTTACAGTAGTAGTAGAACATATTGTGCTTATTATGTTGTGTAATCAAGCCAGTATAGTGACAGGTGTGAAGCTTAGCTATAATGGTGGTGGCTGTGGACAGGTGGAAGGAGTGAGTGGTCGTACCTAAAGCAGGTATTTGGGATTAACGTGTCTAAAGTTAAGCCCAGTATGAGTTTTATCCCACATCCCAAGGCGTACCAGTGCATCGTAGACCAGTGTATGTGCAAAAACCGCTACTGCAAACCCAGGAACTGCCCCGGGCCCGCAGATGCAGCCAGGCCAGCAAAAGAGTCACCCCCCACGGCTGAGCAACCCCCCAGATGCCCCCAAGATCCCAGGCGGAGAAGCAGCCACCGCCCCCCACACACACATCCGAGAAAGCCCCAAGGAACCGAGCACCTAGCGCATCTGACCACAACCCCCAACCCCAAGGCCCCCCACCAGGATGGGGGGGATGCTGGCGAATTGCAATGAATTGATTCATTGCAATTCGATAGCAATGATTATTGTAATTTTAATGTCCTTCTTTTCCTTCGCCAAAAATCAAAGATTGAAGAATAACTTCTAGAAACATTATATGAGTCATAGGTTCATAAAACAAGTCAGTCAGTCATTCATGAAAGTGCACTTTATGCAGTGTTAACCTATGTCCACATATACTGACATGGTTAAAAAAAAAGGTAATTAATTTAAAATAGAAAAATAATTCAGGGGACTCAGGGGAGAGATTGTAGCTGGGTTTCCATCACAGATTTTTACAAAATAAAAGCAATATTTCTAAATGTCGACAAAGTATAATTGCGCTCGGAACGTGTTTCCATTGAACGTTGTTTTGGGGAGGAGCCTAGCAACTCCCATGAAATCTCATGCCCCGAGACTTTGCTCCAAACCTCCTTATAACAACCCGTATTCCTTTGTTGTTTCACACCTAATGTGGCAGTAATCATTTTAAAGTATAATGCTGAGAAATGCCACAGTCTCCTCTTCTGTCTACACGTACCGCGTCATGTTTACTTAGACAGAAGTGGTCATGTGACCAGGTAGGTCACCTCCTGTGACATGTATTTGAGTAAAAGGTGTCTCCATAGAGCTTTTGCAACACATTTAAATATCAAAATGTCTGAAATTCCTTCTCATGAAAGCGTAAAAACCTTTTTTGCGATATCTGAGTGTTTTTTAAAAATGCGGGTGTTTCCATTACTAGTTTTTATTGCGCTATTTCGATTTTGCGCATTTTCAAGGGTAATGGAAACCCAGCTATTGATTTCAATATTATCTTTAAAAATTGCCATATATCGTGAATCTATACTTTTTCCCCAAACATAAAATCAAACATACATTTACTTCTCGTTTTTGTCCACATTTGATGTTTTTCCAGATCTGGGGCCACATTTATAAAAGTGTGTCTAGGTAAGCACACTTCAGCTGGCGTATGATAAAAAAGATTTATAAACGAAGGCGCACGTACGTCCCATGTCTTTTTGCATTGTTAGTTTGTGATGAATTTGTTAGAATAATTGCCTTAAAAAGAACTAGAAATATTTCCTGATTTTTTTTTCATTAATTGTTAAATCTTTCCAAGTACCCCCTGCAATGTACTCCTGTACCCCTGCTTGGGAACCACTGTGTTACAGCATTAAACTGGTACATAGCATCTGTAGCTTAGCATGAAGCTGCTTGTCATGTTTACAGTTTAATGCAGAAGCAGAATTAAATAAACCCGAGTTATCAAAGAAACTCACCGACATGCGCGAGCCACGCACAGATGTGAATAATGTCTGCAGCAATCTGATCATGATTAAAGAGATGAGGTTTATTCAGATTCAGCTGTATTCTGGTGGCTAAGGGCAGGGTCAGGTCTAACTTTGTAGGTCTGAGTAAAGCTAACATCTGAGGCTCTGCAGCTGTAGTGAACATGTCTGTGATACAGAACGTTTTGTTTCCCTGTTTCCTTTCAAAGACCTCCACTCTGGAGCCCGTTTTTAAAAAGTTCAGTTTTCAAGCACCAAAACGCTGTTGCCGTGTAAATGCACCGCCAAAACGCAACTAAACTTATGCGTTTTCACTAGAAAACGTTCTTGTGTACACAGTGCTTTAGGTTGTGTTGGAAATGACACACAACCTGAGGCACACTGAGGCTAAATATCTCCGTTAATTCTCCACGTTTGAAAGTTCTGAAAACATGAGACAACGTAAGAAAGTGAGCAAGTAGAATATCAACATGTGGTCATTTGATCCATAAAACTCACGGAAACACATTTCATTCCGTCATTTTTGAGATTTTTAGAGACCCGCCATTAGCTACTTACAAAACTTCCGGTTAACTTCAAAACAAGAGCCCTATTTACAAAAAGAGTCAAAAAGTAATGGAAGGCAGGATGTTTCTTTCCAACCTTTGTCAGGATCGTTGTTCATTTCCTCCTCCAGCTCATCTGGGGAAGCGTAATCTGGCTCTGGCCCCTCCCCGCTGGGTGTGGGCTTCAGTTTCCCACAGCAACAGTTGCAACAGCAGCAGAGGCAGCAGCAGCAGTAACATCCTGTGAGGACCCCACAGACCAGGAACAAACCCTGGTACACACACAGTGTTTCTGCATTAGGGCATAGGAACGCAGGAAGTCGGTGTTTCGTACAAGCTCCGCCCCTACCTTTGCCCACCAGGTAGACAACATAAAGTACGTGTTGACGTTGTCCTCTCCAAACTGCTGGGCGACATACAGTCCCAGTGATCCATACGAGTCATAGATGTTCCTCTTGGTGAGATCCGACAGAACAGCGTGAGCACTGTTCAACTCTTTAAACTTCTCCGATGCCTCGGGATTATCCGGGTTTTTATCAGGATGGTAGCGCAGAGCCAGTTTCCTGTTTTCCACACAGATGTGTTGGATGTTCAGAAAATTATTTTTCACCAAATTTTGCCAGATTGCTTTTTGCCTTGTTCACATTGACATTGTCAGCATCTGTTACCAAAAATGGAGTCAATCGTTGCAATTTTAGGGGTGGCACAGTTGTTCACAATGTTGACCTTTTTTCTGTTTTCAGGAAAACTTTTTTTTATACCAATATATTGTGAACCATAGGCGGATTCTAAGATTCTTGCCAGGTGGGGCAAGAAAAAAGAATTATATATATATTATTTTTTATATATTTTTTTATTTCATAGTCACTGTTTTTTGGCACTTAAAATATTTGTATATGATGTAAATTATATTAAGAATTTGGAAAACTCTAATGAACCACTAGGGGGCAATGCCTCTCCTGCCCCCCCCTCAAACTCTGCGTATGATGTGAAGCACCCTAATGTTCACTGATGTGATCTGATTTTTACATTCACTCATCCTGTGTTACCTGTAGGACTTTTTGATGTCATCGTGGGTACAGCCTTTCTCCAGACCCAGAACCTGGTACAGAGACTCTCCACATGTGGATAAGGTGCGTTGCCTGCCGTCAGACATGCTGACAGCATCACCTGTCGCACGTTTACAGAAGACTCAACAAATGCCAATGAAACGCGCTGTCAACCAGAGACCTACAGCTTAAAACAACATTTTATTTAGTGCATCATCTAGAAACAAGCTGTGAATCATGCAGTGTCTCAATGCTTGACTATGGAAAACAAAAAAGGTATATCAGTCACATCAACCTCAGTCACATATGGAGTACATGCACTCAATTTAGGTTTACTAGTGTTCGAGCAAAGTTTACCGGTAAACAAGTACTACTAGTAAACCTTATATACTAATAATGGGGCAGGGAAAGCAAATTCAGACTTTCCATTGGCTTTCAAAATTATTACAACCAATCAGGAACCTGGATTTGGTTATAATCCCTCCTGCTTCTTTGGCATTACTAGTAGACTAAAAACAGTATACGAGTACTACTAGTGATAATTTGTATGTACTAGTTAGTAGTAGTAAACAATTTATTGTTTTACGAGTAAAAGTATTTGGTGCACTAGTGCGAGTAGACCTTACTAGTAAACAAGCTACTAGTGTATTACTAGTTCTTGTCAGGTTCTGTTTAGTTGAGTTGTTATTTAGCCCTTGTGTACAGTATGCAGGGTTCTACACTAACTTTTTCAGTGGTAGCACTGGTGCGACTAACTTTCTCAGTTGGTCGCACCAGCACAGAATTTGGTCGCACCTTTTTTTCCTTTTTTTGGAGCGGGGGTGGGGGGAGTGTATGCATAGTCATGCATGCTAATGAATAGTTGACTTAACTGGCGTACCGTAGTTTTGTATGAAGTAAAGATTGACAATGACTTGAGATATATTTGCTAAATGTTTTAATGTTTTAATGTCAATATGAAGTTTTTCTGCACCACGCAGTGGCTGAAATAACAGGTCATTTATTTTATATAATTTAAAAAAATAACAGTAAATCATAACAACGGGTTACATGTATTCTGTTTTTTTACTTTACAGAAATGCTGTACTTGAATTAAGTTAACAGTAGCATAACCAACTTAGCATCTGTATTGTTTCATCCATGGAATTAAATTCAGAGGGTCCAGCTCTGATAGTGGGGTCTCCTAACCATCTTCCCCTGGTCAGGGGTCTGTAACCTTTACTCTACAAGGAACCATTTAACCTCATCTCACCTGGATTAAAGTCCTCCTGGAGCCATAAATAACTTCTCACTACAGTGTATTAAATTATATAGAATAATGTTTGATTTAATTTGATGTGATTTATATTGATCATGTAAATGGAAACTTAAAAACTGTTATATAAACAATGTTATATAAAGAATATATATTTTTAGGTAATGTATTTGAAAGGCTACAAAAAATAACTTGAATTTGATAACACATGATCATGTGATCAACACATGCTAATTACTCATTTCTTGCCACACATAAAACATGCATATTTAACTTGCACATTGGTGGTTAAATGAATTTGTTCCCACACAATTAAAATCTCTGTTTTCTTCCAGAAAAGTGTTTTATTGGTTTAGTTTCTTACCAGGGATTAAAACTCAGTCATTGCACAACGTGATTTATTTTAGCTTAACAAATTGTTATATCTTGATTATATTTGTCATTAATCATTAATAGCCTCTGTAAAAAAGAACTCCTCATTTCAATAATTTTTTTAAGCTATAGGGAGCCATTGCATAAGAGTCAAAGGGCCACATGAGGCCCCAGAGCCGCAGGTTGCAGACCCCTGCCCTGGGAGAACCACAGCTGAACATCTGGCCTGGCATCATAGTCCATCAGTTCTGGTCCCTCAATGATGATTCTGATGAGCGTGTATGCTCTATCGCTGAGCTCAGCACGTTTTTCATTTCTATACTGCTTCCCACAAAGTAGGACTCGTTATGCATGGCTCTGTTCACACTCCAAAGGAGCTCATTGTTGTTTATACTAGGCTTATTCACCGTTGCATTACCAGCTGCAAAGTTGCGTACCGTCTCCTCGCCCAATCCTCGCTCAACTTAGCTGCCAGCCAAGTTGCATTGCCTGTTTATAGACAGTTTTACGGTGATCAGGCAGCGAGAGAGAGAGAGAGAGAGAGAGAGAGAGAGAGAGAGAGAGAGAGAAAGAGAGAGAGAGAAAGACAGGTGCACTCTGTGGGACGTGACGAGGCGCTTAGCCGCTCCGTATAAAATAACGTCACCCTATATGAATTCGCACGGTTGCGACCAGATAAAATTTTCACTCGCACACACTGAAAAAATACTCGCATATGCGACTATTTTGGTCGCAGTCTCGAGCCCTGGTATGGAATCACAGGAGTGCCAAAATGAAACGGAAATGCATGTGAAAATATAAAGAGAATCAATAATGGAAAAATATACAAATGTCTTTTTCCATTTTGCTTTTGCTTTTTCTGTATTGTCTTTGTTTGTATTGTTGAGTTGACATTGCTTTTACTGACAGCTTGAGTCATAAAGTAAAAGTAATGTCAAAAGGCAAATGGAAAAGACAAAGACAAAACAGAAAAAGCAATGACAAAAATGGAAAAAGCAAAATGAAAAAAAGACATTAGTATATTATTTCATTATTGATTCTCTTTATATTTTCAAATTTGTATTATTGATTGTCTTTATATTTCTTTATGCATTTCTTTTTGATGTTGGCCCTCCTGTGATTCCATACTTGTGGTCCTTGTGGTTTGTGACTGATTAACTCCCTCATGTTTCCACCCAGGTGTGGCCTATTCCCAATCAGGCCTCCTCCACTATTTAGCTGAGTGCTTTAACACTGAATGCTTGCTGGATCATTGTCTTTGTCCACCTCCTTGTTTTTTGTTCCGTGCTCCCAGTTTTCCCTGTGCTTCCTTGTGTTTGTTTGGATTTTGGGGTTTTATTATTAAATGAACTACAAACATGACACCTGTCTGCTTCCTCATCTCTCTGCATTTGGGTCCACACCACCACACTGACAGTTCTACTAGTGAAACTTTGAGTTTTTACTCGTAGCATATTTTAAGTTTACTCATGGTACTACTTGTGACTCGAAATTGTTAACTAGACATTTGTGCTTCACTCGTAAAGCAAGTGTACTACTTAAAAATTGTGTTTACTAGTAAAGGTTTTTAATGCAGTAGTTCCCAAGCTTTTCAGTCCTGTACCTGCTATTCCTGCATACTTTAAAACATAAGGTAACGTCATACACAATGTAGCCCTACAGTAAAATTTCCCAATCCTGTTAAGGAATAAAGTACAAATAGAACATTTGCATTTTTCTTAAGAAAATACAAGTGAGGGTGCAAATGCTCACACTGCATTAGCATAGCATTAACCTAGTATTAGCATTAATTTAACAATAGCATTAAGCTAGCATTCACCTAACATTAAGATTAACCTAACCATAGCATTAACTGATCTATTTATATTCTAGAATACAATGTTAGTGCATGAGTAGACTTTACTAGTAAGTATGCTATTAGTGGACAACTTTATATTACTAGTTCTAGTAAAACTCAGCTTTTACTTGTAATGTATTTGCACAAGTTGACCCTACTAGACTTCTAGTAGCACAAGTAGATTTTCAAGATGTATTTCCAAATATATAACTGAACTCAACCTTTTTTTAAAGCACATTTATAACAACCGGAGTTGACCAAAGTGCTGTCCAGCTTCAGGGCTGCCAAGTTTCAGAAAATGACAAGAGTGAGACTTTAGTGACATGATGCGTTGCAGCGAAAAACATTTGGCCTTTTTTAAAAATGGCTTTGGCCTGTGTTAACGTTGATTTCTACTTTCAGACTGATGTCATCACCTCCATGCCAGCGGCTCTCCCTGCACTGTGGTCTCCTAATGTTAGTTTTAATTACAGACATGCAAACACCAACGGCATAAAAATGGTAACGACAAAAGCCATTGTAGAGGGGTCTGGGGGAATACACCCCCTGATATTTTTTATTTTATTTTAGCACAAATTAAGCAATCTGAAACACTCTAAATAGTACAATAAGGCAAAATACACAATTTTCATCAAATCTAAATACATTTATTTACACCACTTAAGTTGTGGTTTGTGAAAAATTACAATATATATGCATATATGATATAAAAGTACCTAAAATTTGCAAAATATTAAGTAAAAAAAAAAACTATTTTATTGCCATTTTCTGAATTTAAAGTTAGTTAATTCTGTTGTGACATATTCCCCAACTGCACTCCATCACTTAATACATTTGACATTAACATTCGTAAACGGTTTAAACCCATTAGATAATTGTAGGTGCGTTTCCTAAGTAATACATGTACTAGTGCAGACATAAGCTACTGGCAGCTCGGGGACCAAATGCGGCCTTTGGTCTAATGTTATGCGGCCCCCAAAATAATTATATTAATGACAGAAAAATACAAAGAATTACAACATTGCAGGAAAATACAGTAAAAGACGAGAAAAACAGAAAATACTCCAAAAACACTCAAAACTACTACAAAAATGAGCAAAAAGCAACATTAATACACACAATTACTCCGAAATATACAACATTACAGAAAATGACAGCAAAAGTACACAAAAAGATAGAAATACACAAAAATTACTCAAATACACAAATACAAACTACAGCAATGCACAAAATGTCTGACGAGTAAGACAACAAACATACACAGAATGACAAAGACACAAAATTACGATAAAAACTTTGTTCTTTCCCGTGTTAATGCTCAGATTGCTCATTATTCCAAATGCTGACATGAATGTTGATCATGTGACTCTCCGAGCAAACAAACCCATTATTGTGGCCCCACTATGATAGAAGTTGCCACTATATTTGTACAAGTTGTAAATACTTATTCATTACTTATAGTGTTGTTTGGTGCATAATAAGGGTACATGTACAAAAGCATTTAAGCAATAAAAACAAACTAAAGTTAGAATTTATATGGTTGAAATTAAATAATCATTCAGTTTCCTTTGCACATTTAATTATATAAATAATCAACTTAGGATAACAAATCCACTGTCTTTTTAAAAAATCTATTTGACAATCATGTGTCTTCTCTAACATAATAAACCATAGAGGATAAAATACAGTAAACAGGAACTGATTCCCTGTGAAAACTATATTTCTATGCATTTTATAGGTGCTTTATACTTTGGCATCCTTTAACTAATATTAGCCAATGAGAACATAAACAGGGCGTACTAACCTGGTATTAGATATAAATGTGTGTGACGACGCGGCAGGTGTTTTATGAGGTTAGATGTGTTCCCTCCTTTGGCTCCTATAGCTTGATGAAGCTTCTCTTTACCGTCTGTACTTTGTTTAAAGCCAAAATAGTTCCAAATGTGACTTTTGGAGTTTGTTTTTTGAGCAAAAATAGTGATGTCACTGACAATTGACGCTGCGGCAAACTTGCCTCTCGGGTCTGGTGCTTCAGCCATGGTGAGTGTGTTCAGGAAGAGACAGAACTTTAGCTTGTTTGTTTGTTTTGAATCGTAATTCTATAGAATTGGAGCTGTCTTCTTTCAGCACGTGTTCATGTCTGTGGTTCAGCCAACAGAAACACATGAACAGCCAATCAGCTAACAGACGGGTGGAACCAGCATGCAGAAACAGCCTATCATTACCCCGGATGTCACCAGTGACAGGCAAACACTAATCATTCAGCAGCTGTGTGGTTTGGTTGCCATGTTGGTTTGTTTTTAAGTGAGTAGCATGCAGTGAGCGTAGACTATGCAGTAAGAAGCCAGGAGGACAGTAGAAGCAGCCGCTATGACTAGAACGACTGGGATTGGTTATCTCTGTCAGTCAATCAGAGTTACTCGAACTACGGCAAGCCGCAAGGACCAAAGTTTATTGTCGTGAAAAAAAAAAAAAAATAGAGTATTGAATTGGGGAAATAGTGCGGCATGTGGTGTGAGAATGGGTCAAATTGCGTGACTGTCACACTCAAAGGGTGATGCTTGGGAGCTCTGAGATTACAACGGTTAAGAACAATACAAAAGTACAAAAATACAGAGAAAATAGATTAAAACATTTTAAGATTTGCCATGTTCATTTAACTTTAATTACAAGCCAGGGAACAGAAGTGTGTTTCTAAAGCCGATTTAAAAACCTCAATTGATCCTAAAAAGCAGATATGCCAGGGCAAGTTGTTCCAGAGCCGAGGTACAGCCTGGTCTTACATCTGGTAACGACTGAAACTAAATTATGTTCTGCCTATTTATGTGAATATTTGGCAGAAATGTTTTGAAAACAAAATAATCAACCAAACATTCCATGTTTGCTACATTCCAGGTAGCCATTTTCTTGTGTACATTGCTGACAGCACGGCTTGGACATGTAAATTACCGCTGTTTATTTGAAACTTTGGCATATTTCCATTTTTCAAGGTGTTAGAGAGCAGTTGGAGTACATTTATGGTTCCCATCAAATTCCTTGATTTGAAAAACGTACGATTTCACATAAAATCAAAACTCTATGTCCATTAGTTATAAAGATATTACATGCTTTTGAAAATAACCATGGTGGCCATATTGGATTTCAGCCATTTTTTCAAAATACTCAAGGGTGAGAGCTCCACACCCACCGGGGAGTGGTTTGGGGGTCCCACCTATGAATAATCTAATGAGGAAAAAAACTATAACTTACAAAACAAGGTTGAACCCCATGGCTGCTGGATTAGATTGGTTGTAATAATTTCAAAATCCAATGGCAAGCTTGAATTAGCTTTCTCATGCCCCCTTTTTTGCAATCATTCTTACTAGTACTAGTGACACTATTTGCTTCTCTAGTAAAGTGTACTCGCGCAGTAGTAAACCAAAATTGAGTACATGTACAGTTCTCTAGATGTGATACTAGTAGAGCTGAAGAGTTTCCATGTTAATGAGCTAAATAGAAGTGTGAGCAGAGCGAGGGTTGAGGATCTTTACCTGCTGAAGCCTTGGAGCTCCTGAAAACGCTGAGCTCTGTCGAATGTCTGCAGATCTCTGACAGATTCCATCAAACATTCAACAGTAGCTCAGCTCAGGTGACCACAGGCCTGCTCGGGTTTCTCCGTGACGCTTTGGTAAACACTTTGTGATGGATGAGGGATGGAGGTCACCATGACGACCAGGTGAGGCATTAGATCAGGAAAGGGTGGAGCAAATAGATACAATAGCTCTGTATATTTGGACAGTGGTTCTCAAACTTTTTTTTCTCATGTACCCCCTTTCTCATATAAAACCCCTTTTTTTATGCTTTTGTTTGTTAATTTTCCTCTCTCTCTTAAGTACTCCTGTAGTGCCATTGTGTACCCCTAGGGGTACATGTACCCTCATTTGTGAAACACTGTATTAGGACATGAACTCACCTTCTCTTCACTGTGCAGTCACACATACACACGTCCTAGAGTGTTTTAATATTCACATAAATTCACCAAAAAATCCTCACATATTAAAATCCAAAATGAAGCAGTCATTATGCAACCAATAACCAACAAAAATACATGAACGTACATAAATATAATGAATACATCTGCTGATTAAAGTTCCACAGTATCAATCATTGGATGAAAATGTTTGACTTTGGAAGTCGTTGTGGCCGTTTTGGATGAATGAGACTGAGTCAAGTTTTAGGGTTGCTGGTCAGATGCTGACGCAGGGTTTTTTTTGTCAAAGGGTTTGGGGGGAACAGACCGGTCTGGTATTCAGAGGTTTAACAGGCTTAACAGGCTTTCAGTGTGAATCCTGATGTTGTTCTGTGCTCTCAGAGTTACAGTATGTATGTTACTGATAGCGGTAGTCATAACAATGACAGAGTCTCCTGAGAACTTGGAGATTGCTATCAGTGTGCGTTGGTATCTGGCCAGTCCAGTGTTTCATTTGTTAATCATCAGGTCCTGGAACACACGCCAGGTGTTGTTCTGGCAGGAAGAAAGAGACAAAAATGTCACGGAATAAATGGGCCACTAATATCACGTGAACACAAACAACCAGTTAACCTGAACGTTTAATAAAAGAATGATGAATCATAACTCCTCTAATGAATTAGCAGCAGAAAATGACAATAAATCATGTACTTACCTTTTATTTGTCAAAACAGCCCAAAAAACTGCCATGGAGAACTTTGTATCCACGCAACTTTTTTACATATTTCCAGCCGAGGCCTACCTTGTCTTTCATAAACCTAGAGTAGCAGCTCATCTTTGCTTTGAAATGAGCCTCTGTCTTAATGTCTATATCAGAACTTTCCCCGTTGTTTCCTTCTGGTGCTGCTACTCGCTACGCTAACTGCTGCTCTTTTCTGTGATTTCCACAGAAACAACCTTTACTTCAGAATTAGCTTCACATATTAGCTTAAAAAACTCTTTAAATCCAACTGCTTTTTTTTTAGCCGTTTTCTACCGTCTTTTAAGCTGACTGAGAAACTATTTTTGTGCAAAATCACACTATAGACATAGTGTGTGCGTGGCCTGACTTTCCCCTCTCTTCCTCACTCGTGCTCAGTTTTTACATTAATTTTTGTGTGTACAATGAAATTTATAGTGATTTCAACTGGTGCTGAAAAAAAAATGATTAAGAGAATTAGGTGCTGGATCCAATCAAATAGGGGCCGGTCTTACTCCAGCAGGATCCGGCACCAGGAGAGATTCTGGAATCACATATTAGTTCATCCTTTGTCAAAAACAAGCTATTATTTTTTAACACAAATATATATGAATTACAAAGAGAGACAGCGAACACCCACACTTACTAACAAACCTATTCCCAGTATCTGCGATCTGTTCCACTTCCTATTTTATCTATATTTCTACGACCCTTCACGTATGTCAGAAAAACAGTAAAAACCTGCAAAGACCAGGAAGACAAAACTAAGCAAGGGGCTAAAAAGACTTCCTGCAATCGTGATTTGCCCAATCAAGCTTCACTAATTACATTACAGACAATACATGTTACAGTTAACAGTTTACACTATCATTCTATAACCTGATAAAACCAGTCAAATGATGTTTCCTCCTTCGGTCTTCCAGAACCCCAATTTAAAATATTGTGCAGAAACCTTACACTAAAAGTGAGGATTCTTTTTGTTGGTAAATTACTCACCATCTCAAATAAAGTTTACAGCTAAAAAAAAATGTAAACCAAAGTGAAAACATCTCAAACATGTCACAAATTTCATCCATCAATGTCATTCAGAATCATCAAATACCTTTGTTCAAATACATTTTGTAAATCAATAACTATCCTGGATTGTACAGGAACAAAAACACATTTTCCACAATCATGATATCTGATCTCAGAAAAGAAAATACACCAACATTCAGATGATACTTTAATGGCTAAAGAAATGTTCATTCTCTTTATTGATTCTCATCTTCTGTTAAAGCGTGTCCTGTGTTTGGACGTGTGCAAAGTGAGACATCATGTTATCAAAATAATATGCAAAAACACACACACACACACACACACAAACGTTATTTAATGAGAATACCTGATACATTATCTTACATAGAAAACATACACACGTACTACTTCATTTACATTCAGGTTACATTTAATTCACACTTTTTTCATTTGATCAAAGCCCCATTTCAGGACGATCTGTTGAAGCTGAGAGAAGTTTGATGGGATGAGTTTACACAAACCTGGGGCGACCACATGTGGCCCTCGGTCTTTCGGTGCCACAAGGTACATGGATAAAATATTTATTTATTTAATTTGAACAAACAAATAAAAAGATAGATGAAAACAAATAAACAAATCTCAACAGAAATGTGTATAAAATACAAAAGTCATTTTCAATATAACATACATTTGATTCGTTCGACAAGGGATAGGAAGAAGCCTAGGCGTGTCCAGTCGTACCCCCATTCTTCACCATTAACAAGTGCAAAATCCAATGAAACAAACTAAATGGACCATAGAAATAAATACTCCAATCGAGCTATTAAGAAAAACAGAAACAAAGGGGGGGGAAATGCACAGGCGCCTTCAACATCTGTGAGATCAACATTCTCATTCTTTATTTCTGTACATTTTAAAAGATTTATCTTGTGTACATTTTTGAAAACTGCATTAATTCATACTTCATACTAATTTTTTCATCAAGATCGTTCCTCAAAACAACCCCACAATTGGAAATACACATACTTTTTAAATTATTCCGAGCAAACTGTGGTTTCAAGTTTGTACGTATGTTTACAGGAAGCAGTTTATTTTTTGATTCATACATTATCTGTGAAGTTTAAATTGTACCAGATCCCCAAACTTTAAGGTGTGTGATTTTAAAAACAGTATATAGGTGTGTTCATAATATCCGAGGTGGCAAAAGTACTAGTCTTCAGTAATCAAGAAAAAGTATTGATACTTCAGTAAAAAATGACTGATAAAAGGAAAAGTATTGAAGTATACTTGAGTAAAAGGAAAAAAGTACTTGCTACTAAATGTACTTAAATAAAAAGTAAAACAAATGTCCCTTCATTAACAAGACATGGTTTTAAACCAGCAAATTAAGAACTTGTAGAATACAACTTTAAACTCCTGGGGAATTTTTCTGCTTGATGTGTGTTTGACACACACATCAAGCATCTGTGTAAAAACTCCTTCTACCACCTGAGGAACTTCACCAAACTCCGTCCCACACTCTCTCTGCCCGACGCTGAAAAACTGGTAAATGCCTTTGTCTCCTGCAGGCTAGACTATGTAATGCTCTCCTCATCAGGATCCCTAGCAAGAGCATTCACAAGCTCCAATACATCCAGAACAGTGCTGCTAGGATCCTGATGGGGGTGCGCAAATATGATCCTATCACCCCATCCTGAAATCACTGCACTGGCTCCCTCTGGAACAAAGGATTGAATATAAAATCTCCCTCCTCACCCACCAGTGTGTACACAGAAATGCCCCAACCTACCTAAAGGAACTTCTTATCCCCCAGACCTCCTCACACACCCTCCATTCCAGCAAAGCCCTCCTCCTGAAGATCCCCAGAACCAAGCTGCACATCATGGGTGACCGAGCCTTCTGCTCGACTGCTCCCAGACTGTGGAATGCTCTCCCAGACCATCTGAGAGCTCCGCAGACTGTGGATTCTTTTAAACGCAGCCTAAAGACACACCTTTTTACAAAGGCCTTTCCGTAGCCTTTTTATAACTCATTGTTATTGGTTTTAAACTGTTTTCTAGTTATGTTCATTATTGGTCTTAGGCTTTTTTTGTAGCACTTTGAGATTTCTTTAATATAAAGTGCAATACAAATAAAATCTATTATTATTATTATTATTATTATTATTATTATTATTATTATTATTATTATTATTATTATTTTCACTCATAATAAATACAATTTGTAAATAAAATTTGTCAAGGAAAAAAAAAAAAAAAACCTGTAAATGCTCAATAAAACCCAGAGCAGCTTTGAATTTCACATTTTAAGAAGACTTGTAGAAAACTGGTACATGGAAAAAAATTAAATTTAGCACTCAATATTAATAAAATGTGTAAATACAATCTTTTAAGAAAAAAAAGCAAATGTTCAATTACACCCAGAGCATCTTTGAGTTTAAAAACTTTAAAATGTTAACCATAAAACTAAGAGACCTGCCTAACAGAAAACAAGCTCAAACTACCAACATGTTGCGTCTTTTTACGTAGTTACGTCATCTCTGAAGGTCTTAAAAGTAACGAGCTCAGTTTTAAATGTAAGGAGTAGAAAGTACAGATATTTGTTTTAAAAAGTAATCAGTAAAAGTAAAAAGTCACCAAAAAAAAAAAAAGAAATACTCAAGTAAAGTACAGATATCAGAAAAAAAAGTACTTGTATTTGTACTTCGTTACTTGTCACCTCTGGCTCTCTCATTCAAAACGTGCCTTGCTTTCAAAAATAACTCCAAAACCACATAGAATAACAGAACGAGATACACAGAAGGCAACAGAAAAATATAGAAATGCACAAACATGAAACTTGAAAAATAACGACTTAAATATTGACCTAAAATATTTGATAAGCGTATATTACGTCTTTAAGAAGAATTTTAATGACACGAAACTGCGTTGGGTATGCACAGGTTTATACGGATGCATCTAAGAGTTCAACAGGTAGAGTGGGAGGAGCATTTGTCATTCCAGAATTTAACAGAGTTGCAAAAAAGCTTAGTGAGGGGGTTTCAGTGGATACGGGAGAGATCACAGCAATATTGATGACATTACAATAGGTAAAGGATGTTAGGCCTCAGTAAACAATTATTTGTTCAGACTCGCTTTTAACTTTAAAAGGATAAAAGGGTAAAAAGAACATTCTGGTGGAAGTCCAGCATGGACTTTATAGATGTGGGATGATGGGCCTGTCACTGGTTTTCCTATGGCTTCCAGCACACAGTGGGGTATGTGGAAATGAAGATACAGACAAGAAAGCGAAGAAGGCCACAAAACACAGACATATTGATTTAGTCATTAGCTCAGTATAACAGAAGTGATGGCTATTATCAAACAGTGTCATGCCCTCTACCTCTGGCATCTCCTGAATTGGTCCGTTGGCACCATCTGGTGGTCTCCATGCCTCACTGTCCGGACTACTCAACTCTAATCATCAGGATTGCTTCCAGCTGCGGCGGGGAGTGGTCTCCCCACCTGCAAGTAGTCACACCACTACTTAAGACACCGGCAGACCACAAACCGACGCCAAACTGTAAACAGTGATCAGTCTGACTCCCTCTGCCGCTGGGATCTCTCCTGCCTCCTTTCCACCTGCAACCACCATCACCTCTGGAATCCCTCAGCTCACTCCACCCTTCAGCTGGTTCTTCCCCACTCCTGTGCCAGGCTCCTTCGTTTTGTCCGTGTTGGCTGCAGCTCGTGCGTCCCTGTGTTCCTGCCCATTTGGGGTTCAGAGGTTTTCTTTGTTAGTTTAGCCCATTCTGAGTTTATGCCTTTAGACTTATGGTTTTGTTTTTTCGTCAGTAGTTTCCTGATCGTTTTTATTTAATCTTAGTATTAGGTCTCCCTCAGTTTGCTCAGCACTTCCTTAGTTTCTCCACCACCCCACTTAAGGTGCTGGTAGGTTTTCTGTTGTATTCTGTTTATGGAATAAATCATTTAATTGTATCTGTGCCTCTTGTTGTGTTGTCTGCGCTTGAGCCTCAGTTCCGTCCCGTGACAAACAGAGGATCAAGGAAAGGTGGCAAAAACAGTGGGAGGAAAAGAGAAGAGGAAGATGATATTACAGAATACAGAGGAGTGTTGGGGAAATGAGGAGAGCAGGAAGCAACAGGAAAGCAGAAATAATCATTTCAAGACAGATTTGGTCACACAAGGCTGAACAGCACAGTAGCTGTAGCTGTGGGAAAACTGAGACAGTGGAGCATGTTATTTTTTGAATGTGGGAAATATGAAATAGAAAGAGGTAGTTTGGTTAAAAATCTTGAGCGAATCAAAAGCCAGTTTAGTTTGGAGATATTGAGGCCTGAAGTTAAGAATATGATTTGTTATTTCAATTTATTATTTGAGGGAAAAAGGTTTGTTGGATAGAATATATATATTTTTAGAAGTCAGGTATTGAGATCCACACTCCACATTAGTTTGTGGCGGTAATGCACCATATAGTGGTTTGCCAACTGCCAAAAAACTCCACATAGAAGAAGAAGGAAGACGAATGTGCGTTGGAAGCTGTTGTAACCACAGATATCATATAAAGGCTAGATGGATTCTGCCACGACATCACCGGCGATCATCTTGTTCCGGGCAGTTCTCTGACACAGTCTGTGGAACCAGAGGGAAGGTGAGTCATCTGCCGAATACTTTTATCTTGCTCAAATCTTCATAGATTTGCATACGGTTTGCTTTCTTACCAACGTTATTAATGTGGCTACAGTTCTGGATGTTTTTAAATGTAAAAATTGCAGCTTTTCTTTTCAAAAAACGACTTAATCATGCAGCATAGTTGTGTAAGACTGAGACCACATTATGCAATTTCTTAAAAAAAGTTTGCGACTTGCAGCATCCCCTTGGTGCCCTTGGCGACTATGGGCGTGGTCGTCGTCCCCGGGGGCGCTGCTCTCGGTGCTGCTTCCGTTACGGGTGCTTCTGGCTTGGGGTCCGGTCCCTGCTGGCTCTGGGCCCACCGGCAGGCGCTCGCCGGCTGCCCATTCGGCGCGGCTCTGGCCGTCTGCTGGGCGTGGGCCTTGGCTCCTCTGCTAGGGTCTTGGGCGGGGGGCTGCTCCCCTCGGGGGGTTGGGTGCTTGGGTGTGGGTGGTTGGGGGTGTTGGGGGCGGGATGCTGGCGGGGGGTCTTGGGGTTGGGGGTTGGGAGGCGGTGGCGGGATGCGCTGGGTGCTCGGCTGCTTGGGGCTTCATCGGATGTGTGTGTGGGGGGCGGTGGCTGCCTCTCGGCCTGCGATCTTGGGGGCGTCTGGGGGGTTGCTCGGCCATGGGGGGGTGGCCTGGGGCTCCCTGGCCCCTGCTCTTTCTGCTGGCCTGGCTGCATCTGCGAACCCAGGGAAGTTCCTGGGTTTGCGGTAGCGGTTTTTGCACATACACTGGTCTACGATGCACTGACACGCCTTGGGACGTGGGATAAAACTCATACTGGGCTTAACTTTAGACACGTTAATCCCAAATACCTGCTTTAGGTACTACCACTCACTCCTTCCCTCTGTCCACAGCCACCACCATTATAGCTAAGCTTCACAATTGTCACTATACTGGCTTGATTACACAACATAATAAGCACAATATATTCTACAACTTCACATCTCACCCTCACTGTAAAATAATCTATTCTTCCCCACCTTTTCTATTTGTAACACTGCTCTCCCTTTTTATATCTTCCCTATAATAAAATATGTCTTACCCTTCCTTAGGGAGGGCTGGTGATGGTCACAATTAAGCAATAAAGTAAATCAATTTATTTTATTGTAATAACAAAACATGCATTGCTGTCTCATAATGATTGCACTTCTTGTAGTGTTGACCTTTGACAGCATGTGCAGACAAGTAGAAAAAAAAGTTTGTTAAAAACATCTTACATTATGTTTCCTTTAGCAAATTACTGAGTGAAGATTGAAGTGAAGATGACAGACTTTTGTGCAGCTAAGGATGCTCCAATCGCCGTTCTGTTGGAACCAGAGCCCGTGAGATCACCTTTCACATGTAAGATATTACAATACTATGACTGTATTAAGGATCATGATAAGTTAATAAATGGTAGTATTTACAATACAAGTCCTGTCACAAAGGAACAGCGGGGCTAACATAGTAGCACTGCAAATGTTTAAAGTATCTTCTGAAGTATCCTTATGTAATACATATTATTTATTGATTCCACTATGTTTTTTGGGTCATTTCTTATCTCTGTCCTGCATGTGTATACCTCCACTGTGGTCTAGTTCTGGGATTTCAACTTGCAGTATTTGCAGTGTAATATAATTATCCATGAGAGCAGTGTTATAACAACACCTCTGACCTTTATAACAAATTCGTAGAAAATTAAGTAAGTTATTGTAATTTAAAATTTACGGAACATCGTTTTCCCGTTATCACAACTTAATTTTCTCGAGATCTTGAGATAGCGAGAGCTTGTTTTCCCATGATTACGGGATAATTATCTCGAGATAATGAAACGTTAGTGTAGTATGATAAATCATTGCCGGAAACGTCATTTAGTGTAACAATGTCAGAGGAGGAGGAGCATAATAGATCACCATCAGGACTTCAGTAAAGTTAGAAAGACCCAAATAATGTCTCATTCTAGCCGTTATGAGGTAGCCAATGAGCTACAAGCTGCAACAAGCTGATCTTCAATACAATTATTGATCATTTCAGCAGGAAATATCACATTGTTTCCTATGAGCAGCTGACGCTGAGACGTTGCACAGGGACCGTCAACAAAGTGCAACTACCGACACAATAAATATTAAATCTTCAATATGTCTGTGATCATGCATAGCAACGTGACCAAACTTTACGTTACTGCGGACGTTGATGGTCTTCATTTGGTCATATGGCAACTCTTATTTAGCTAAAATACCCTTTTGGATATTTTTGATTAAATGTATTTTACATTGATAATTATTATTTTTTTTTTTTTCAATAACTCAAAAATACATTTACAAAATGAGAGGAAAAAACACTTGATTGTAATTTGTGACTTGATGATTTTTATTTGAATATAATGTCTGTGGTTGTAATGTCACCCCGGTTCGTTAGGGGGCGACGGTGCTCCTAAAACTCACCAGCTGAGAATTGACTTTATAGAAGAAGAACAAAAGGCAATAATAGCGACGTCTGTTGCTGAGTCTCGACCCTGGGTGAGTAGTAAACATGTTTAAAATAGTCCTACAGCAGCTCAGGGTCATTCGTGGGTGAACAATAGCACACATTCTGGGCTCTTTATGGACACATGGTGGAGGTTTGGCACGTGGCTGAGGGAGAGGAGATGGAAACTAATGGATCCAAAATAGAGGTAAAAGGAAACGTAAAAATCAGTTTAGGAGCTGTTCCCTTCGGAGATAAGATGGAGATAAGACGGAGATAAGATGGTGCAGGTCACTGAAGCATGGAGTAAAAACACCTATCTGTGTGTCAGTGTATGACATTCCTACCAACAGAAGGCGATTCTACTAAAAACCGGAAACATATCGGACATGCACAGTAGGGCTGCACAATGATGATTATTTGTATTTAATGTTGGGAAAAACATCTGTATTTTTATTCAACTACTTTTTCTTTTTCTTTTAACAAACAATGTATAAATAATTTAGAGTGCCAAAGAAAAGCTTTAAACAAGAATAATGATAAATACTATAAAATTTACCCCAAATTTTAAACTGTGCTATGAGCTAACTATAAATACACTGTTACAGAGTGCGACTCTTTGAAAACAATTACAACGTATAAAGAAAAGGTAATAACATTAAGCTTAAACCTGCAGGCTTTGAGCCAGAAACACCAGCCTGTCAATATTTTCTGTCTTGAGTGTACGCTGGATTAATCAATATATACTAACTAATTAGGTACTTATGTCAATCAACTCATGGAGGCGTGTCGACAGTGCAACACGAGTGCCCTCCCACCTAAAAAACCCTAAAGCTGCGTTCACACCGAATGCGTCTTCTGCGACAGAACGCATCTGCCGCACAAAACATACCGCAGGGTCCACAGGATAAAAAAAATGTCCCCATTCGCACAATATGCACGTCTGAAGCGAAGCCCCACCCACCAGTGACTCGTCCAACTCAGTGAGTTTCACTGCCTGCTGAAGCGAGGAGCTGTGCTCCTTTTCTCCTTTCACAAATGTGAACCACCAGTGAAAAAAGCCGATGTGATTAGCGGCTAATGCTATCCTAGCTCAGTACCGACTTTCAAAGATGAAAACTACAGAGAGAACTTTTACCTGCTACTACCACCTCCTCTCTGATTCTCCTCCACGCCAAATCCTTCCTAGTCCTGTCCCGGTTATAAAGGTTGTGTCATACAGATCCAGGTGGTCACACACAGCTTCTACTCAATGGTTGAATAGGTGAACAGACCAGTGTCCGTGTTGACGGCCTGACGTCATCGTCAACAAAGACTCTGATTGGCTTTTGTCATGCGAAACAGTCGCAGGAGTTCAATATTTTCAACTCTTGCGAGTGTGCGGATATGCGTAAAATCAGGAGCGCAGTGGCACGGCCAACGCACTTGATGTACGGATCGGACCGCACTGTCGCACTGGAAAGATTTTGCATCTGGGACGCATCTCTCCATTGACTTTGTATGTAATCTGGACGTACGGACATTTTGTGACGCATCCGGTGTGAACGCAGCATAAAATTCTTCAGTTTTCTAGTCTGTCGCTCACTTTCACGTTAGGTTAACAAAGTATTATCATGTCAGCTTGTTGCTGAGCCGCACCGGTTGTGTGCGCCGACACACACAGGGCAACAAGTGCGCACCCAGCCGATGTGACCTACTGTACATGTGTGTCCGAACCTGGCCCCACCCATCTAGCTGTGTCGGGCTCGGTCAGGTATGAGAATCTCAGAGTAAAAACAAAGAGGGAGAGGTATAGACTAGGAGTCAGGGATCCTGATTTTTTTTCATAACTGACATCGTACACCTTAAATGTTCCAATCTTATTTTATTGTAAAACATTGAACAAAACCTGTGAAACAATACAAACGTGTTGTTTTAACTGCACATAAGGTAGTTATCACAACTATAAATAAAATAAAATGCACAGCAGAATTTTGGTTTTACAAATAAAGAAAATGACAGCGTTTGGGGTAGGTGATAAAATAATAGTTTACAGGACAAACTAACAAAACATCTTAAAGCACCAATAAAGTGTCCTGAGTTTTAAGTTTCCTTTTGGACAAAAATAAGAAATGTCCAAATGCAGCAGCTTTGTGGATATTTAAATGTAAAAATATTATTCTAAAAATAACTTGCAACAGCTGACAGGACAAAAGCTAAAAGTCAAAATATTTTACAGAAATAATAAAATCAGTTTATGCAAATGCCACGTGCCCGTCATTGACCGAAAAGGTTTTCTTTCTTTCTTTCTTTCTTTCTTTCTTTCTTTCTTTCTTTCTTTCTTTCTTTCTTTCTTTCTTTCTTTCTTTCTTTCACTCTTTCTTTCACTCTTTCTTTCACTCTTTCTTTCACTCTTTCTTTCACTCTTTCTTTCACTCTTTCTTTCACTCTTTCACTCTTTCTTTCTTTCACTCTTTCACTCCCCAGTGTTGAAACCAACTCACCTACTTTTAACCCACTAAACCATTATGTAGAGTCTCAAAAATTAAAGCAAAATTCAATCGCGCGCTTCTCTAGTTTCTGGCTATTTTCGATTTTAAAAATGCAAAAATTTGAAGTATGCCAAAAATGCATAATGAGATAGGAATTGCCAAAAAAATTAATTCATCGTAGAATCATGAATATTGACACAGAAGTCGATAGGGATGTAACGATTCACTCAACTCCCGAAACGATTCGATTCACGACACTGGGTTCACGATACGATTCTCTCACGACTTATTTTACAAAATGGGACTGTATATAAATGACTGAAAAATATTCCTTTATTTTTTTTGGGAAAATACTATACTATTTTTCATTGTCAAAAGAATCCCTTGATAAACTATTCAAAACAATGCAATTTAACTACAAATAAATCTTGAATGAAATAAATAAAGGAATAATACAAATGAAGTAGAAGCCTATTATTTAAATTCTGGTTCTATAGTAAACAATACAAAACTGCATAATAGTTATTTTTCTTTTTAAAAGTGCAACTGAAAATGTATTTTGTGCATTAACAATTGGATTTAAAAAAAACAAAAAAAAACAGTCATTTTACTGTATTTATGGCAGATATTTGTTTGAACCAAAAGAGGGCGCTGGTAACCCAGTGGTCGGTTGGCATGCAGCTAATCTAGCAGTGAAGAAGAGATGCTATGCTAGCAGACAGAGCTAATAGAAAAACGTGACTTTTACAGATATTCACGCAGTATTACAGATATTCTTTCGGTGCTAAAGGGGTAAGGAATCATTTATGAATATGTTTAAGAGTAGAAGGCGGCCAGAAAGAAAGAATTAGCAGATTTCGCTCACCGCCAACACTTTTGGATAGCGTTCCTCTGCTGGTTAAAAAAAGTACAGCGATTCAATTTTCACAGCATAGATGTAAACCTTGATACCTATTAATCGATTTTTCACTGCCATACGATTAATCGTTACATCCCAAGAAGTAGACTATGACAAGTCAAGTAAAAAATATTAAGACCAAGCCAAAAAATACACAGGAAGTCCAGAATCTTAATTTGAAATTTGCAAAATTGCTATTTTCGCTCACGTTGTATTTTAATGCAACCGACCGTCTGATTGGCTGTTCGTGTTTACTACACCGGCAAGAATGAAACCCATGAAGACAGCTCCACTTTGACAGAAACTCCCTTCAAAACAAACAAGCTAAAGTTCTGTCTTGCCTGGACGTGTGCACGGCTTACAGTCACAAACACGAGACAATACATGGCAGAAGCACCGGACCCGAGCCGTGAGTCTGCCGCGGCGTCGTTGTCGTCAGTGCCATCACTAATTTTGCTCAAAAAACTAAACTCCAAAAGTCCTATTTGGAACTATTTTGGCTTTAAACGAGGCAGAGACGGTAAAACAATAGGAGATCCACTGTGCAGGCGCTGTCACCAGTTATAGGAGCCAAAGGAGGGAACACTTTTATTGTTTGTTTTTCCGCATTTTGTTATTTCAATGTTCAAACAATATTTACAAATTATATACATACAAAGGAGGAATTACATCCAGTCTCATAAAACACCAGTGACATCATCCAGAAAATACATACAAATATAGTTTTCTCAGGGAATCAGTTCCTGTTTATTGTATTTTATCCTCTATGGTTTATTATGTTGGAGAAGAAGCGTTGTTGTCAAATAGTTTTGTTTTTTTTAAAGACAGTGGATATTTTTATTAGGGAAACATAAATGATGTGCAAAGGAAACTGAATGATTATTTTTTTTAATTTCAACCATATAAATTCTAACTTAATGTATTGGTTTTTTATTGCTTATATGCTTTTGTTCATAAACTCTTGTCATGCACCAAACAACACTGTAAGTAATTAATAAGTATTTCTAACTTGTACAAATACATTGCAGATCATAAAAATAATAATAATAAAAAAAGGCTTCATTATCGCAATATTACCCGGAACCGTGATACTTTGTCTGGTATAGTATCGTGGTTACTCATTTTGTTATCGTGACAGCTCTAGTTAGTACAACAACACGGCAAAGGCGGCGCAGATTGCCGAAGGCGGTGTAATTTGGTGAAGGCAGCGTGGCAAAGGCGAGGGCCGTTTATCGCCCTTTGCGGCTATATGTATTTATTATTATTTATTTATTTAGCTTTTGTGCTGTCGGCTGTTGCAAGTTATTTTTAGAATAATATTTTTACACTTAAATATCCTCAAAGCTGCTGCATTTGGAAAAGTTTTGCTCTACAAGGAAACTTAAAACTTAGTACCAGTGTTTGGAACAACGGCGTTTAAATAACGGTGCTTTTTTTCAGTAACGGGGTAATCTAACTAATTACTTTTTACGTCGTTACAGCGCCGTTAACGTCACTGAACGTTAAATGCGGTGCGTTACATGTATTGATTGAATAAACTGTTTTCCGAAAGCACCCCTAGCTTCATACACAGCTGTAGTGAGGAGGTGGGTTATAAACAAGATCAGTGAATATGATTGGCTAAGGCGGCGTCATGTTTCATGGTAGCCAATCAAAGCCAGTGTTTTTACACATGTACCAGCACACACGCCACACACACAACCAATACAGATTTGATGAATCAGCAGTGATCAGTCTGATGAAAAGTTGGCATTTTTAAGGTGGCGATACAAACACTACTTTAAATTAAAGGCAAGAACGTGTATGTGAAGTGTTCATTATATCCAGGAGTGAAGAGTTTGTCCACATCTTTTGTAAGCAACTCAAATTTAATGAAACACCTCACAACGACACACATCTAAAAAATCAGAATTCTTTGACATATAGCAACTTTTTTTTTTTTTTTTTAAAGTAAAGCAAATAGTTACTTTCCTTTGTAATGAGTTACTTTTATTATAGAGTAATTCAGTTACTAACACAGTTACTTTTTGGATCAAGTAGTGAGTAACTATAACTAAAACGTTTTTAAAGTAACGTTCCCACCACAGCTTAGGACACTTTATTTGTGATTTAAGATGTTTTATTAGTTTGTCTTGTAGGTTATCATTTTATCATCTACCCCAAACCCTGTGATTTTCTTTTTGTAAAACCAAAATTATGCTGTGCACTTTATTTTAGTCAAAGAGGTCCAAACAGATATGCAGTGGAACCTGTTAACGTTTAAAGGAACTGATATAATTTAGTATTTTGGACAGTAATGTTCAAAACTTTTAATTTATATTTGTGATAACTACCTCATGTGCAATTAAAACCACATGTTTCTATTGTTTCACAGGTATTGTTCAATGTTTTACAATAAAATAAGATTGGAACATTCAATGTCAGTTATAAAAAAAAAAATCGGGATCGGCCAAAATTGGTATCGGCCTGTCAGGCTTTTAACTCATTGAGTGCCATTCACGTCTATAGACGTGAATTGTGTTTTTCGGCTGGGGTTGCTAGGAGACAGTGTGGTGTAGTAAATGATGTAGTGACCAACGGGTGGCAGCAGCGCACCTTTGGATGAGAGATCGCTCGTAATGGGCAGAGCTCAGAGGGAGAGGAAAGGAGTTTACAAGACAGAAAATGGCGCTACGAGAGTTGATGCTGAAGTTCCCAGCAGCTCACACTCAACCAGAGCATGTGTGGAACTAAGTGGACTATTGTCACGATTGTGAGAGAAAGCAATAAAAACTAGAACTGCAAGCAGTTATGAAAGGGGGCCAAGCCTTCCCGCGTGACTCGGCCCCCGGGTTCCGCGGAGCCCGTGGAAGTACGTCACGAAGGATGACGGGCTCGTGGCGAGCGTCAGGACACAGGCCAACGTGCCATTTGCTGTGAACAGGTGGATATGAAGTTTTGGAAGATGTGATTTGAAGTGTGAAATTTTTCAGGCCAAAATGCGTTTGCCCCCATTTTAGCGCCACCTAGTGGTGCACTTTTTGGTATGGGTGATCTGTGTGCTCTTCTATGGTTACCCTGTAAATTCCACATCCCTCAACATAATACTTCAGCTGAAATAAAGGTTTGTTTATTCATATGTTATGTAGTAATAAGCCACACCAACTTTGACCAATTGCGAATAAATTTGAGATTGGCCTCAGGAGGGACCCAAGATCATACCCACCAAATTCGGTAAAAATTGGTCCTGCCATTTAAAACATACAAATATTCCATTATTGCAGCGCCCCCTAGTGGTGCAATTTATTAAAATTTTGCTTATACCCTTACAGTCACATGCCAACCAAAGAGCTCAGATTTGGTGTTGTTATCATTTATTTTGATCGAGATATGCAACAGTTATGCATTTTTATAGCTCGCTAGAAAAATTTACTCAGTAATTATCTGCGCATATTTTGAGCCAACAAAATTATTTTATCAACTTTAGATCAGGTCCAACTGAAGACGCTACGAGCCAAGTTTCACACTGATTGGACAAAACCCCAAAGAGGAATTTGAAAAAGTATCTTTTTGATATGTCGTGACTTACAAAGAGCAATGTGCTGTGGGAGTGGGCGTGGCCTATGTCAGATGATGAAACTCTTTGTTAGGAACATGTGGATATGAAGTTTATAAAGATGTGAATTAAATTGTGAAAGTTAGAGGCAAAAATGTTTTTGCAATTATAGCGCCACCTAGTGGCGCAATTTTTGGTATGGGTGGTCTGTGTGGTCTTCTGTATCTACCCTGTAAATTTTACAGCCCCCAACATAATATTTCAGCAGAAATAAATGTTTGTTTATTTATGAGTTATTATGTCATTCGCCACGCCCACTTTGACCATTCATGAATTACTATGAGATATCGCCTCAGGAGGGACCCAACATCATACCCTCCAAATTTGGTAACAATTGGTCATGCCAATGAAGAGATATAAATATTCGTTATTTGTAGCGCCCCCTAGTGGCCAACATCATTCAAATTTGGCGCATACACTCACGGTCACATGTTAACTAAGGATCTCAGATTTGGTGTTAGCATTTATTTTGACCGAGATACGCGCCAGTTTGCATTTTTATAGCTAGCTAGAAAACTTTACTCGCTAATAATTTGCGCATAATTTACCCAAACAAACTCATAGGGTTAACTGGAGATTACGTCCAACTGAAGACTCTACGTGCCAAGTTTCACGCTGATTGGACAAAACCCGAAGGAGGAGTTCGAAAAAGTATGTTTTCCAGTTTTTGGGATTTTGCGCCGAGAAAAGTTTAGGCGGAAATGGGCGTGGCCTAGCCCAAATGATTCAGTCCTATTCAATGAATCTGTGGATATGAAGTTTTTAAATTTGCAACAAACGGTGTGGGAGATATTGGCCAAAACGCGTTGACCTTTGTTATAGCGCCACCTGCTGGCGGACAATTTTTGAATTTTTGCGTCCAAGGTACACGGGGTGGTCTGGACCCAACCCTCAAAGGGCACCGCCCTACCTTGCACGGTTTAGCCTGCAGCACCACTTTTACCGGGGGAAACATAATAAATATAATAATAAAAACCCTTGCGATTACAATAGGGTTCCTAGCACCGCTGGTCCTAGGAACCACGTATGCTTACATACGCGGTTCCCTGGCCCCGCGGGCTTGGCCCCCTAAAAAACGGGGCAAGTGCTGACACTCGGCATATCCGGGATGAGGAGGAAGTTGCGTGTGTGGAGAATGGAGGAATGCCAAAATACAGTAAGAAATCCATTCAACTCTGACCCAGATAGTAAAATAATAATAATGTTACCATCAAAAGCCTGGTCTCAGTGTTGTTTTTGTAGTTTTATAGAAGGAAACCAATGTTGAGGTGTCCCTAAAGCAACAAAAAAAATAATTAGCTTCAAAGTCACTGAGGTTTTTTCAGACAAAGGCTTTTTTCTCAGCTTTTTGTCACAAACTGGTGATTTGTGTGAAACTTGCCTTCATTCAACTGCTGATTACGGAAGAACGGAACAAGCTAGAAACAAAATTAATTTTTCTGATGAAAGTAGAGTGTCTAATCTTTCAGAATCTGGTTTCAGATGTCAGATTGTCATACAAAATATTCTGTGGGTGTTTAAAAATGAGTCAAAATGCTCTAAAACGGCTGGCACTGAGGGGGTAGAAATGTTGAAAATGGCTGGCACTGAATGAGTTAAACAGATCGGCGATCGGTAATTGGCCAGAAATCGGTGCACCCCTATGACAGAATGAACATGGCACAGGTTAGTTATTCTCACACTTATTACAGTCACTTATACATTAGTGCAGGGGTCACCAATCCTGGTCCTCAAGGGCTACTATCCGGCATGTTTTAGATGTTTCCCTCTTCCAACACACCTGATTCAAATGATTAACTAATCATCAAGCTCTGCAGAAGCCTGATAACGATCCTGGTCATTTCAATCAGGTGTGTTGGAAGAGGGAGACATCTAAAACATGCTGGATAGTGGCTCTTGAGCACCAGGATTGGCCACGCCTGCATTAGTAGAAGATTTTTATTCAAATCCAAAGCCATGAACTCCATCATTTTCCTTGTAGTATCTTTGCTCTTTTCACAAATTTGCGCTCTCAGTGGACAACTGGCTCTTTGGTCCGCTAGCTTTAGCTTCAGCATTAGCTTGATTGCTAACTTCAAATGCTGCACACCTAGCGGTGTGGTGGTTTCTTAAAAGGTAAATTGAATTCAAACTCCTCCTTCTCACCTATAAAGCCCTTAATAATCAATCAGGTCCCCTCCTACCTCACAGATCTGCTCCACCCCTACACTCCCTCCCGTAACCTCCGCACCCTGATGCAAACCTCCTCACTGTCCCCAGGACCCAGCACAGAACCTGGGGGGACAGCGCTTTCTTTGTAGCTGCCCCCACCCTATGAAATTCCTTACCAAGCCACATCCGCAACTGCACTGACCTCCAATCCTTCAAATCACTACTGAAAACTCACCTGTTTCACTCAGCTTTTAGCGTTTAAACCACCCACTCACTTCTTTTCTCTGTCATATTTTCTTCTATAAGTGCTCTTGTTGTTTTAATGCTGTAAAGTGTCTTTGAGTGTCTCGAAAAGCGCTTTTAAATAAAATGTATTATTATTATTATTACTTTTATTAAATGAAGTAGCATTTTGTTTCAGCTCCACCAAGGCTTATTTCCGCGTTCTGAATTACAAATTGCGACCATTTGCTTTTTTTTGTGTAAAACTGCCGGCATGCCAAGCTAACGGCTGCTCCGGCTGTTGTTGAATGTGCGATATTTAATAGGGATGTAACGAGTCACTCAACTCCCGATACGATTCGATTCACGATACTGGGTTCACGATACGATTCTCTCACGATTTATTTTACAAAATGGGACTGTAGACAAATGATGACTGAAAAATATTCCTTTATTTTTTTTGGGAAATAAACTAGAAAATACGGTACTATTTTCCTTTTATTTTTCATTGTCAAAAGAATTCCTTGATAAACTATTCAAAACAATGCAATTTCACCAAAAATAAATCTTGAATGAAATAAATAAAGGAATAATACAAATGAAGAAGCCTATTAGTTTAAATTCTGGTTCTATAATAAACAATGCAAAATTGCATAATAGTTCTTTTTCTTTTTAAAAGTGCAACTGAAAATGTATTTTGTGCCTTAACAATTGGACTTTAAAAAAACAAAAAAACAGTCATTTTACTGTATTTAGGTCAGATATTTGTTTGAACCAGCAGAAGGCGCTGGTAGCCCAGTGGTCGGTTGGCATGCAGATATCTTGCAGTGAAGAAGAGATGCTATGCTATGAAAAATGTAACTTTTACAGATATTCAAGTGATATTACAGATACTATTTCAGTGCTAAAGGGGTAATGAATCATTTATTAACATATTTAAGAACCAGCCACAGTCAATATGTTAGTCTTTCTGGACAAAAATCTTAAGGTGTGATATTCCTGTACGCCAGAGTGTTTCACTGTTTACATTTTCATTGAAATTATATATATATTTGTTTGTTTTTAATTTATAATTTTGTCATTTCGACTTTTTTTGTAAGGCCACAGAAGAATTTTTTATTTATGTTTTTTAATATATATAACATTTGTCCATTCTATGTTTGAGTAAAGTGTATGAATGTGTAAACATTGCACCAATAGTTGTGGCATGTTCCAGCCACTGGTAATTTATACATCATTTTTCATCACTGATTAGATTTCATTTTCAGTGAACTTTTATTTATTAGTCTTGTTTGTTAATTTATCTGATTGTATTTGCAGTTGCACTACTTTGTGATTTTTATAATCTGTAACTTTTGCTGTTTGCACAGTTTATTTTCTGCCTGTGTACCAAAAAGATTTAATAATAATAAATAATAGATTCTGTTCTCACGTTTCAGACTGGTTTGCTGTCACTCACTACATTTTATCAGTACACATGTACTACTTCAACTTAATTGATGTAGTTTATTAGCCGTTCTCGTTATTTTGGTAATAGATTTATAATAAAAAAGATTAGGCTGAATTTTTTTTATTTATATTTATCGTTATGGTGTAATTTTTAATTTTATTGTGGCACTCCTCGTCCTCCATAATTAGGGAGAAAATATTTATTCCTTGTTATTGTTTGCCAGAGTTTAATAATCATTTATTTACCACTGCGAAATTTACAATATTTTTTAATAAATATTTTTTTTGTTATTGTGTCCATGGTTCCTGTTGTGAACATAAATGTACATCAGAGTGAGGTAACCTTTAAATAAATAAATAAAAATACAACTTTTTCTAATAATAAAAGCATTGTTACAAAAATTACATTGTTAACTAGAAAAGCACTCGGAGAGCGCAGACCTCATACTGTGATTTCCACCCTATGTTGTAGTCCTACATTGATTTTAGATACACTATTAGATTCATTGATAATGAAAACATACCTTTAGCATTTGAAATAACAATGATATTATTAATTGTTATTAAAATATTGCAAACTTGTTACAAATCATGCTGTGTGAAGTTTCTAGCTAGTTATAAAAAGCAAACTGTATCTCGGTCAAAAAATGCTGACAACACTGAATCTGAAATCCTTGGTTGGCATGTGACTGTGGAGGTACGAGTTTAATTTGAATAATTAAGGCCACTAGGGGGCGCTGCAAACATGGGATATTTATGTCTTTTAAATGTCAAGACTGATTTTTACCAAATTTGATGGGTATAACTTTGGATTGCTCCTAAGGCCATATCACAAAGTTCATTGTGATTGGTCAAAGTGGGCGTGGCGTATTACAACATAAACAGCAAACATTTATTTCAGTATTATGTTGAGGGCTGTGAAGTTTACAGGGTAGCTATAGAAGAGCACACAGACCACTCATACCAAAAAAATGCACCACTAGATGGCGCTTTAATGGTTGCAAACGCATCTTGGCCTCTAACTGTCACGTTTTAAATCATACCTTCATAAACTTTATATCCACGTGTTCACTGCAAATTGCACGTTGGCCTGTGTCCTGACGCTCGCCCCAAGCTCATCATCCTTGATGTAATTCCCTGGACTCCGCAAAACCTGGGGGCTGAGTCACACGGGAAGGTTTGGCCCCCCTTTTATAACTGCTCTCAGTTCTAGTTGTTATTATTATCCCCCACCACAAAGTGGAAAGGGGGATATTGGTTTGAGATAGTAGTTTTATATTCTGATGTGATAATATTGTCTTATGTCGACATCTAAGTTCTTAGATTTAGGACATTTAGGAAAATGTTGTGAGTTATAATGACAACCAATCTGACGGGGGATGTTGATGACTATCTTCTTGTTAAAACTGCTTTCACATCCAATTAAGACCATGGACACAAACATGTAAAAATAGTTCTTCTGCTGTAGATTGATTGGTTTTCTTTCACATAGGGATTCAACAAGTGCTCAGAGGGAGGCAGATGATCCCTTCATGGTGACAGAAACAGGTACGGTGTGATTAAGTACATTTTAATTTTTTATTTTTCAGCATCGACCTAAATTACACTAACAGAAAAACTTATGTTTTTAGTGTTAAAAATGTACACAAACACTGATACTGTGTGTAATATTCTCTGCACTAGACCTTTACACTTGGATGGAAATTCTCCATATCAAATTATTGTGAATCTGCTCTTTTCCGTATTGATATGAAAGAATTGAAAAGCAATCAGGGTTTTTTTTTTTCTCCAAAATTTACCAATTTATGCAAAGTTATAGAAAATAATAAAGCCTTATAATAAATAAGTAGCTTTAGTCACAACTTTTGAAACAATATTTGGAAAAACCTGCAGCAAAATAAGCCATTTTAGGACATAACAATTGCAGAAATTGGTCGCGAAATTCTAAAGGTAATGAGAAATAGGAATTATATAATCTATAATCTAGGGCTGCACAATTATGGCCAAAACGATAATATCAAATACTTTGATCAATATTGTAATCACAATTATTTATCATTTTTGTCAAAAATCTGTTTTTATTTTGCACTGCTTTAGAATAAACAAACAATATATGAACAGTTTACAGTGCAAAAATGATGCTTTAAATAAAAATGATACCAATAAAAAAGAAATGAACCCAAGAATATAAAATGTACACGGGTTAACTGAATAGATGGTTGAAAAGTGAAATCGACCAGTGTGTTTGTTTATTTGACAGTTTTTTACATAGTGATATTGAGTTGACTTCATTTTAAAGATAAGTGTTCAAAATAAACACGTTTAAATTCTACCTTTTTTCATCGCGGTCCTTTTTTCGAATAGGTTAAAAAAAAAGATATTGACTAACCTTGAACACAATTACCCAGCCCTACATTTTTACTTGTTTTATGTTTGTTTTTTGATGTTTTGTGTGTGTGTTTTTTGTCAGTCATTTCGTAGAGCCAGACCGATATGGGATTTGTAGAGCTGATGCCGATACGGATATTGGGTTTTTAAAGTTGATATCCAATATGTCTGTTGATATATATGAAATAAGAACATTGATATACACAGAATAACCTGTAAATGAACACAATTTCTTATCCTTCAGTAGATGCTTTGATGCTTTCCTTATGAAAGAATTCGTAGGGATACATCAAAGCACAGCTTCAAGGTACCGTATTTTTCGGACTATAAGGAGCACTTAAAATCCTTTAATTTTCTCAAAAATCGACAGTGTGCCTTATAATCAGGTGCGCCTTATGTATGAAATTAACTACTGTGCTTCAACATACTGAACTGAAAAAGTGAGTGTATTGTTCTGTATTTCATGTTAAACCTGAACAATGTTGAGAGTTATTGTGAATGAGTTGAATAAAGTTTGACTTATCTGACTATTTTATTTCGCTTAATGCGTCTTAATAATAATAATAATAATAATAATGATAACAAACCGGTGCGCCTTATAGTCCGAAAAATACGGTACTTACTGTGCTAACATTGGTACGCTAAGTACCACTATTAGTACGTTGTTTTTTTTATTTTGTTTTTTTTTGTAATCTGAAGTAGATGGCACCAAGATTTAGATGACTGATATGGCAGTCGAAACGTGTCAGGAGATCAAAGTAAATTTCCTGAAACCATTAATTTTCTTGTTTTCCACTTCTGCCTAAAGTGAACAATGTTGAGCAAAAAAACCAAACTAATGCCAAACGGTTTACTTTCTGAAAAGAGCCACGCTGTGTTTCCATCTTGATTATTGTTCTGCTTTTGAATGAGTTTTGTAATTGTCTCTTTGTTTTTCTCCACATCTCTTCCAGGATTCAAAGAGCTTGAGTTGGTTCCACAGCTGCATTAGAACCCTCTGCAGTCCTACATCTAGAACTGCTCCTGATCTCAATGCCTCATCTGACAAAGTTGTTCCAGCACGTGCGATGGTCCAGTGCTTTAGTTCAAGCTCTGTCCTTGTCCGTCATCACGTTCTGTGTGGTGCTGCCTTTGTGCTGCCATCAGCTGCTTTACTCCTATTTCTTCATTCGATCCTTTTATCTGGATTCTGTGAGTGAGAAGGTGTTGGAAGAGAACTTTAAACACGGACAGGACGCGCTGCTGTTCTGGCAAAGTAAAAACGCCACAGCGCTGCACGCGTTTGCGAACGTTTCCCATCGTCCTCAGCTGCTGGTTGTTGTGATCAGTGTGAGACGCAGCAATGGCCAGGACTTCCACTATCTGCTACAGGTGATGCAGAGGCTGAGCAGCCTGGTGGGAGCGTGTGGGGCGCGGCCATGTGCGGAGGTGCTCGTCTGCGACGTGGAAAGTGGCCCTCTGGAAAACAAGGATGTGCGACTCCTGCAGCCTCACTTCCAGGTGATCCGGCGCTCGCAGCAGAACGCCCACAAACCCGTGAACATGTTTGAAAAAGAAAAGAGGGATTATGTGTTCTGTATCCGTAAAGCTTGGTCCATCGCTAAACCCCAGCACGTGCTCGTGCTTGAAGACGACGCTTTGCCCAGAGCCGATTTCTTCCCAGTGATCAATAACTTGCTGTCTCGGGGCTTTGCCTCGGATACGCTTTATATCAAACTGTATCATCCAGAAAGGCTGCAGCGCTACTGGAACCCGGAGCCGTACCGTCTCCTGGAGTGGGTGGGCATCGGCTGGGTTGGAGCCACCATCCTTCTGCTCCTCGGTCGTTTTTGGAATCCTTGGTCGTTCACGTTCACGTTCTCAGGCCTTCACTTCCTGTTTCTCACGCTCTACGTCATGGGTGTTGTGGAGCTGCTGGGGCGACATTACCTCCTAGAGGCTCGCCGACTCTCCCCGCAGCTCTACGCCGTCAGCCCCGCCACAGAGTGCTGCACGCCCGCCATGTTGTTCCCTGGCACCGCCTCGCTGAGAGCTGCGCGCTACCTGGACGCCTCCTTCTGCGTCAAAGGCTACGCCAAAGACATGGTTTTATATAAAATGGCGAGAACAATCCCAGGAGAGAGATCTCACAGCATCGAACCGAACCTCGTCGCTCACATTGGATCTTATTCATCAGTCAGGCCCAACCCATCCAGGCCCAAAGTCCTGTGACTAAACACAAATTGACTGAAATCTAAATCATCTGTGGGTCGTTGGGGTTTGTTTGTCATGTTTTAGAGCAGAAATGGGAAACTGGCAGCCCGGGTCAATAACAGAACTATACAAAACAATCACCAAAATACACAATAATTACTCCAACAAACATGCAAAATTACAAAAATTAACTAAATACAATGAATTTGGGCAAAATGACTCCAAAAAATATCAGACTAAATTACATTAAAAACATAAAGTGAGAGAAAACTATACAAAATGACTCCAAAAACACACAAAACAAAAACAGACAATCACATGTTTGTGACCCCGCTGTGATAAAAGTTGCCCATCTCTGTTTTAGACCAATTTTCACAATGATTACTTATGTTGTTTGAATCCTGAAGATTGATTTGCCAATCAAGTTTGAATGAATAGTCGTGTTTAAAGAAATGTATCCATTAATATAATGCACACATTATACACAAACACACATTGTGTTTAAATTTACCCTGTTTAAAAACAAATAAATGTATAATTCATTATTTTTCCTGAAATTCTTTTCACAAATTCTTCTAATAACGGCTTGATATTTATTTTTCTACATTAAATGCTGTTAGTGCTTTAAAAATACATGCAAAAAATAAAAATAAAATACAACTCTGAGTCAGGAGAAAAAAATAAGTGTTACTTTAGGGTTCCAGTTTACTGATTGCCTGGGCAACACATTTTAGATCGCATAAAAGAAAAAGTTCAACATAATGTGAACTAGACTAGACAGATATAAATTATATATAAAGTATGTACGGCACTGACAATATCAGAGCAATAAGTGACAGTTTAGGACCTCCTCATGTCTCAGAGTGAGCTATAGAAAAACCTCTGTCATGTATCAGACTAAATGGACTCATGACTCAGCAAAACCTCCGTCAAATGAAAGGCGGTCCAATGACACGGCCTCAGGTTTCAAAATAAAAGTCGTCAGACTCAACATTCTCAGAACTTAAAACACGACATGGCGTTTTATTTTGAAGGAACCGGAAGTATGCATGAAAAAGTACGTTGAAAAGCCATTCTTTTGCTTTAAAAAAAAAAAAAAAAAAAGTTAAGGTATATCAATGTGTTGTTTGATTAATAAATACAGAGTTAAATACATGGGCGGAGCTTAAGATTCTTGCTGGGTGGGGCAAAAAAAAGAGATATGTGTCAACCACAATGTGTGTAACAAACAATAACGAGAAATTGATTAGTAACATAACTGATAATGTTGAATACAAAAGATGTGCGTCAACTACATCAATTAATATTGTAAATTCATGATTCATTTTTGCTGCAGTACCATAACATGAACTGCTACAATCCAAAATGTTTGAAATGTTCGGCACTTCCTGTAATTTAAAGAAGGAGAGAGTAAAGTTGCTCAAATTAAGCAGTGTTATTATTTATGATGTTCTACATGATATATGATAGAACACTGGATGCATGTGCTTTAATATGTGAGATACACATTAACATGGAGGGATAAACTTTCTAACAGTTGTAAATCACTAAGGTAAACAACAGGTCAGAGAGAATAAAGAGATCCATAAGGATTAAAAAGCATTTAAATGTCCAACAATGTAGATTATGACATTAAAAGTCTCTAATATTGTTACTCTGCCTTCGCTAAACGTTGAATGCATGTGCACTCCCGTGGCGGCCAGGGGACGCCGATTTTGTCGTTGGAGTAGATTGGAACAACGCCGCTCAATCCAACGCGTTCTATCCAGACAAGTGCACACTGAGCACGGGGTTTACTCGTTGGCTTTTTCAGCCGCTTGTTTTCTTGGTACATCACTACAAACAACAGACTAGTGAGTCTATGGAGCACCCACTGTGTCCGCCATGTTGTAAACAAAGCTCTGAGCTGCTACGGGAAGCAGGAGGGTCAAATATCATCGGCCGCTGGTCCTTTAGCACTTTTTTACTTGGTTTTATTTTGTGAAGCTTTGAATTTTATATTGGAGTTTTCTAACCCCCCCCCCCCCACACACACACACACACACCTCCTCCCACGAACTCTGCATATGGTGAAACGACATACTGTATCTTAACCTTTAAAAATAAATAGAAAATAACAGCTTTCAATGTACTCTCATATCTGAAGCAGCACATTTTGATGAAATGTTTATTTACAGTTTCTTCACTTTACGTCATGTTGTGTTTTACGTCCTGAGTCTGATGACTTTTATTTTGAAGCCTGTGGCTGTTTCATTTTACAGAGGTTTTGCTGAGTCATGGGTCCGTTTGTTCTGATCAATGACAGAGGTTTTTATAATAATATAATTTGTTTTATTTAAAAAGCGCCTTTAAAGCCACCCAAGGACACTTTCATTTTTGTAGAAACTATATTTGTCCCTGGGGAGCAGTGAGAACAATCAGGGTTAAGGTAAGGGACCTGCTCAACATCCCATGGTGTTGGCCCAGGTGAGATTTGAACCAGTGACCCTCTGATTACTGAATAAAACCTGAATAATAAAAACAGTATAATGTCCACCGTACTGCAGGATCTACGTTTCAATTTCCTTTTTTTCCCTTTGGATGATATTTTGTGTAATTTACAATCATTTTGTGCAATTGTTGGTAATAAATTGCAGGATTTGGGAAAAATTCAGATAAAAACTGTGAGCACTGCAAATATTGTGGAGTTTCATTGAGTTTGTATTGATTGATTTATTTATAAAGTGATAAATCTACAAGTGCATTAGTAATTTACTACACAATGATTCATCTTTTTTCTGTTATTGTTACTTTCTCCTTCAGGCCAGATTGGATGCTCTAAAACAGTGTTTCCCAACCAGGGGTACGCGTACCCCTAGGGGTACGTGAGCACATTACAGGGGGTAAAATGTATTTCCAAAATGACTTGTTTTTAAAGTTTAGATGCCTGTTTAAAGGGGACATATTCAAATAAGCTCCTTTTGTGTTAAATGTCATAAAACTTATAACACAGGAAGGTTAATTATTTATTTTGTATTTATTTATTTATATTATTTTTATTTAATCTTATTTTTTCCTAATTTCAACTTTGTTATTTTTCTTTAATAACAATATAATCATAATATATTAGTATTAATAATACAAACATTTACCATAATATTTCTTATATTTGTCATTTTTAATGCGGTGAAGGCAACTTCATTTTATGTTTAATTGTTCATTTTAAGAAGATGAAATAAAATGAGAATCATGAACATGTATAAGTGAGGGGGTACTCATGGTATGACAAAAAGGGAACCACTGTTCTAAAAGGCCAGATTCTGCCCCCGGGTCTTGAGTCTGACACGTTTTTTCTTTTTATCAAAACATCACATAATCACAAACAAAACTATGTTTTATATTCTAGATTTTCTGAAATATGAATCTAGTTAAAATGAAATTCAGTATAAGAATATCTGAGCTGGTGCTTATTGTTACTTTGTGCACTAATCCTTCCTACTCTGTATTTGTAACAACATATAACAAACATGATCAAAATACTACATTTAGAGGAAAAAAAAGTCTCTGGGGTCACCAGAAAATTGAAATAGAAAAATGGGGTCACGACAAGAAAAGTGTTGGGATTGATGGGAACCTCTGCGTTAGAGGGAAATAAACATACTCCTTAGTTACAGCAAATACATCAAAATATAACCAGGGGAAAAACAAGTCAAAAACATATTGTAAGTTGTAAAATAATAAAGAAGAAATAAATTGTTTAGAACAGATTGATTATTTTTATTCGTTCATTCACAGCTGTCTTTAGTTTTATGGACGTCATTTTTTTTTTTTACTCAAGTAAACAAAAACAATATTATATATCCAGAGATGTGTGTCAGGGTTGGGGTCAATTACATTTCTCAGTTCTAATTACCATTTTTCAATTACGATTACAGTGACCAGCATTTTTTTGTCATGGCCTTTTATACTGTGTATTGGTTTTTGCTTTTAAACTGTGTTTTGCGAAACACTTTGTGGCTTTTTGTCTGAGAAAAGTGTAATAGAATAAAATGTTACTTTTCCAATTAAATTAAAGCACAATTAGTTTTTATCCTCAGAAAGTCAATTACAATTAGGTTTTCAATTACTGAAGTTCGAGTACAATTAATCATAATTTGAAATAAATAACTTAATAAAAGTTAACCTTCCTCATGTGTTAGCTCTCTGTTAGCATCTCTAATGCTAATGGGTCTTAAATCAGCTAAAATACGTGAAAAACAAATATCTATCATTTAAATTAATTTCCTATCTATTGATTACCTTGTTAGACTTCATAATCAATGAAAATATAGGTTTTAATATTTTTGGTGTGTGTGTCTGAGCCTTTTTTGTGTCATTATATCCCTAGATTTCAGTTTTAAATGGTAAAATGTGGGAAAGCTCAATATGAAACATATTTTAATAATGAACTACATATGTGCAGAACTGTACATAGAACTATAACGTGGTTCCCCAGTTTTGTCTTGAATCATTATTGATAATTTTCATAGAATTTTCATGGCAATTACAAAGTTGATTATCATTACGACATCAACAGATTTTTAAAATTACAATTAAAATGATGCTATAATTGTAATTAATTATCTAATACGTGCGTGATTAGAATTATGACTGAACCCAACCCTGTGTGTGCAGCACTGATGACTATGTTCATTAAAAATGAAAGTTGTGACAAGGATTAAAATAAGAATATTAAGTGTTCATTTTTAGAGAAATTTAATATGAGTAACTGTATATACTGGTCCGACATCTCCCTTTGTGCAGCTCCAAATGTAACAGAATTACTGTAAAACAAATAACATACAGTAGTAGTCGTAGTACAGTACCAGACAATGTTAGTGTAGAAAGACGGGGAGGAAAAAGGTGTCGTTCTAATGTGAACTTTACAACGGTTGAGACTTGAACACAGGAGACGATTCTCTATGTCACTGAGTTCATTAGTAAGACACCACTTCTATTTTATGATGAACATCCTAGGTTCCCAAAGTGGGGTACGGGGACCCCAGGGGTGTCATGGGGGGTACATGAACAAAAAATAAAAAATGGAAACTAGAATATGAATGAAGCAGTAGTCAGGAGCCTCCATGCATTGCCACAAAGTACACATTAGGCGATGATATAAGAATACCCATGTTTACAGATTATTATTCTTTTAATAATATTATATATTATTCCTCAACAGGATAGGTAAAATTTTAAGTCAAATTTCACTGTAGAGCTACATTGTATCTGACATTACATTAGTGGTCCCAACTTCTTTCAATCGAGACCCCATTTTTTTGTGTCTCCAGAGACATTTTTTCTTTTTCTTTCGAGAATTAGTTTTTAATGATGTGCCAACTCAGATATTTCTATACTGCATTTTATTTGAAATAAATGTATATTTGAGAAAGTGAAAGTATATAATACAGTTGTTTAAGATTGTTTAGTGTGTGATGTTTCACCTACGTCATGTTCTGAAGGCAGTCGGAGGTAAACACTGCGATGGATAAATGTCCGAAACCACAGAAAAACTCCTCAACATGGTTAAAGATGCAAAGGCACAGAGGGAAGGACTTAGTCTGCAGGACATTTGGAGAAGTTACGCTTCATTGGTGGTGCAGATCAATACCAGTAGGTTCCCTCGTCTTTGATCAATGACGACCCAGAGAATCTTCCATCTATTGTGTATTGTCATGGCAAATTTTATATTCATCATCATATCCTCAAATGTATGTTCATGTGTACAATTTGTCATGTTTTAATACATGACAACTCCATTAATCTTTACACTTTTGAACAGCTGAATCATGTATTATTCTCAGTGCAGCACAGTCTCTGCCAAGGACATACACTGACGTACACACTTATCAAGACAGATAAAGACTGGAGCCAAACCTTCTCATAACATCTTCATCATCCTCCAACATTGCCACTATGGGCATCTGACTCCCTCCCTTTTGTCTCTCACTGTTGGGACCTTTTCTTATCTGTATAAAAAGCTTAAGCTTTGAAACTGTTGGAGCGGGGCGCGGCACTTCCTTTGGACGTCCGCCTGGACGGACGCTAATTTTGTTTCACTTTGTTCCACTTTGTATTCTTTTATTTAGTTTAGAATAAAATCATTTTTTATTAAATCATCAATGCTTCTCCTGGATTCTATCATTCAACCAGAGCAATGAATCATGTCTCAAATGAGGTCAACCGTAAATTCTGCCGTAACAATTGGCGATCACGAACAGGACCATCTTCTGTCCACCCCTCGGACAGAGACTGGAGCACGAACCATCGGTTGAACCTCAAACACCAATTCGGACTAAGGTAAAGCTGCCTTTATAAATATATATATATATATATATATGTAAATTTTCATTTACATATATGTATATATATTCGCTCTGTGTTGATTTTTTTTGGAACCAGTCAAGCATTGTATTGATTTTCAGCTTTGAGCTTTGATTTTGATCCTCAGCTGTTCTGTGTTTTGACGCAGTGAACTGCCATGAGAAGGGCTCAAATGGTTGAGGTTCTATGCCTTTCAATGCTGTAGGTTCTCTCTGGTTTTCTTCGGGCTCGGATATTTTGTTTAGGCATAAAATACGGCTGGTCATTATTTACTTTGGTTTTGTTCGGACACCCACAGACAGCCTGTGAGGTCCTGACCATAGATAGACGGGCAACAAGGTTTCCAAAACATCCCAGCGGTGCCATGATCTGAGTTCACCTCTGTACCGAAAGATTAAAACCCCAAATCTAACCTAAATTGTGTTTCTGTGAATCAAACAGACGAAGAATCCAATAAACAAATGCATACGCATATACAATCTTGGTATGATGTGAACTCAGATCATGATTCAGTGAGTTTTACTTCTTTTTTTTTGTAGTTGTTTGGCTTTAAGGCTCTCATTTTGGAGAGAGCCGGCTTTGGGTTTTTTTGTTTTGTTGTTCTCTCGCAGTGAGCTGCTGTGTTTTTTGTTTTTTTTTTCTCTCAGAACAGACGTGTGAACACACACACACACACACACACACACACACACACACACACACACACACACACACACACACACACACACACCCACACACACACACGTACAGAGAGAGAGAAAGGGAGACAGAGAGAGAGCACACACACAGGCACGCGCACGGGCGCACGCACACGCACAGGCACGCGCACGCACAGAGAGCCACACCCAACAGAGAGAGAGAGAGAGAGAGGTGGCGCCCCTCACTGGCCAGTTTAGTGCACTACACACTTGTGACACAACATTGTGATTTCTCACTTCTCCCCTGCCGATAGAATAGTGCCATTACACACAGACACTATTTTTATTTTTATTTTAAATTTTATTTTGATTTATGGGCAACACACACACACACACACACAGATGAATACAGTATTTCATTTTATTTTATTTTAATATTACTGTTACCATCATTATCATTTTTTATTATTTAAATTGTTAGTTTCTGTTGGCTTTGTGGTTGTCCCCTGAAGAAACGACATCTTCAATGAAAGAATGAAATCACCTTCAACTCTTACGCTAATGGGATGTCAACATCATTCAAAGGACCAAGCATCAGAAGGAAATGGACAATCAAAGGTGTGTGACCTTTCAGGACTCAAGGACTCAACTCCCATTCAGCAAAGCAATGCTGAAATAACTCGCTCAGTCCCAAGTCAACTCTTCATCGTCTATGAATGGGCCGCATGCCAATGCTGGATTAACACATCCTGCCCCATCATCAAAGACTGAGAACCTGTGGGCGTCGGAGTGGTTGGACACTCCCCCACCAATGAGTTGCGAGTTAAATGCCACGACTACTGCCTGAATGATGGGCAGCAACTGCAGACTGGTCACACGTCTGCTGGAAATCTTCACCAAAAAGACACTGTTTCAAAAGCCACAAGGATACCAAGCAACAAGAAGTCCACCACAGCCTTTGGTGGTAGAGCTAAATCACTTTAGCCTTGAACTTTGGCATGGAGGGGGACAACTAGCAAATAGCCAACAAGCTTCTCCTTCGCACAATACTAACCCCTCTATCTTCTGACTGTGCACTAGATTATTTTGTTTTCATTTATTCTCTCACACGCAGACAGACCAGACATACAGTCACACACCCACATTCATAACTATGAGAAACACAGAACTTCACACAGAACCCTTCTGTTTGCCACATGAGATCAAGTGTGCCCATCATTTATCTTTGCCTTTATGAGAAAACAACAAACAAAGGGGAAGAAAATAGTGTTACTGATAAGGTTGTTTTTGTTTGCTTTTCTTTCATTTATTTTCTTGATTGAGGGGAGGCCCCCCACAATGCAAGATATGGTTACATCCGCTGAAGACAGAGCCCTCTGTTGCCTCAGCTTTTGGAGCTGAAGTTTTAATTTTTATTGGCCATGATTTTTTTTGAGCTCACACGTTTTTCTCCTTTGTTATTTCTGAACGATTCTTCTTTTTCTCTTTTGTTTTTACTCAATTTCAGGAAAATTGAGACAGAGATTGAGGACTGCAGCCTCAACAAGTTTAAATTTTGACATTTTTTTGACCGATACCCTCGTAAACAATCTGTACCTTACCCTTTTTGAAGCTGCTTGCGACAGACAGCCTAGTTCAACATTCATTGTTTTCATTTTGCGCGCTTCCCCCTTACCGCGTCGGACTGTCTGGCCGGCCCAAAGCCACTCGACAGCAGGGGGGGGGGTACCAAATTTTTCCTGAGAAAAATGTCCCATTAGTTGCTATGAGTACATAGGCAATTACTTTTCAAACAAGAAGTCCTGGTTTAATGTGCAGAAAAAGGATAAACCTTGCTAGGGAAAGCACTCTTCGGGGGATAGCGGTCCACCTGATTTGATACATGCTTGGTAACCGAATACCGTTCTGAACAAATTTCTACGTTCCCTTAGAGTGAGGGTTATTAGAGGTTGCGTGCTCCGTTCAATGTTGAGTGATCTTAGAAGTGCCCAATAAAAGTCCTGACAGTTGTGCGAAATCTTCCCTCGGTTTGGTACCGAGGTTGAGTTTATGTGTTTTCCTTCACTTTGGTACTGTTGTGAATTATTCTCCCAAACTCTTATTTTCAAGAGCGGTGGTTGAGCCCTGCTGATTCAGAGATCCTTTTTTCTTTGGAGACGGACGGCGGGTGAGTTTCCTTCAGGTTTGGTACCGGAGGTTGTGTTTTCCTTCAGTTTGGTACTGTTGTGAATTATTCTCCCAAACTCTTATTTTCGAGAGCGGTGGTTGAGCCCCGCTGATTCAGAGATTCTTTTTTACATTTCTGGAGACGGACGGCGGGTGAATTTCCCGCGGTTTGGTACCGCGGTTGAGTTTGTTGAGTTAGACACGGCTGTGCTATTCCTGCCTGATCAGCAGATGAGCAGACTGTCAGTACCACGGGCGATAATCTAAGACTCCGCAAAGGCGGAAGTAAAAAGGAGCGTACCTCTTAGTAATCAGACGATACCAGTAAAAAGCAATTAATTAACACTAAAAGGTTGCCAAGCATGAGGGGGCAATAAGAGCTCATTGACCCCGAGAGAGGAGGTGGACTGGCTATCGCCATTGGTGGGTTAGATGAGACCTATATTCTACTTAGACACTATGCAGCAAAACCTTGTGAATGCATGGACGTGAAAATTGAGGCATGAACGTGTGCGGTGCATGAGTGACTGAATGATGACACGTTACGTATGCCTGAGAGAACCGCGTTGTGAGTGCGAATGTGCCGTGGACGTGTCATTGAGTGATTGACCGATGAATGGCTGTTTGACCACACATGTTCCTCTGTTTCACCTTCTTTTCCTCCTGGGTTTTGATGCACTTGATCTTCTCCCTGTTTTTGCCAATTATGTAGTGGGGTGTTCAGAAAACACTGCTGCTTGTTAAAAGAACTATGGTTTTAGGCCTTGGGCCTTCTAAAAAGTTTACCAGGTTTTAAAGGGTTTTTTCTGGGTGTTTAAAAACACCAAACGACATTTTTTATATATGATACCACTTTCAGTGGAATGACTGGCTTTGACCTTGACTGACCTTACATGTTCAGTGTCCATGTTTTTTTGTTGTTATATGTGTATACTCGTTGTGGTGTGCACTTGTCTATGTCTTCGTCTTAGTTGTTGTTATTATGTAGCTTTTTCCAAAATACAGGTCGCTGTAAGGAGACGAATCAGATCCAACTAAAGAAAAGAGATATTTTAAATTATCCAGTTAAGTCTTAATGGTTTCCTCTCTTTCTGTTTCTGAGTGTTTCCTAACAGAATGCCACCGCCTTCTCGACTCCGATCCTTCCTCCAGCCGCCATGCCTGGTCACTGCTTGTTATGATGAAGGATGAGAATTAAAGGGAAGTATTGTCCATAACTGTAACTGGGAAACAAAGGGGAAATAGATTGAAATAGACACGTGACAATATGACATATTGTGGATGTTCTAACATAATATCTATTCCAGAGACTACAGAGACTTCCAATCCAACTGCGAAAGTGGGGACAGATCTTCAAATTTCCAAAAGGAGCGTACAGTTGACCCTGGCTTTGACCTTTATGGCTGAGGAGAAGGAGGTCGAGGAGGTTGGAGGGCACAAAGGCAGGCGGACACAAGAGAGAGGAAAACGGAGACACATCCAAAATGATCAGATAAGTAATTTTCCAATGATATTTATCATATGGTTTTAAGAATCCAAATGTATTCTTATGTAAAAAAAGGGAAGGGAGGGGCCAACGTCCCTCTGATTCTTGATTTATATTTTATCATAGGAAAATATACCTCAAACCCTCCAACTATTTTCTTCTTGTTCCACCAGCACTTAGCGTGCAAGACCATAAAACACCTTCACTGGGTTTAGACACTTTTAAGGGAAAAATTAAGTGTTCTCAACATTGGGTTGGTGGCCCAATCTGGGTCACCTGAGATTTAAAAAAGGGTCCTCCTGAAATTCTTGATAATTGATTGAAATAAGAGATAGTTTAAAGTTGAGTAACTTCCAAGCATTTAAGGAAGCTCTCCAAACCGTGCTGGGGCTCGTCACCCCCACGAATGGGATAAATACAGAGAGCAAAAGACAATATGATTGTTCGACTCAACTTAACTTTAATTCTGTCTAACCTTAAAGGGCCAATAATCTTGCTAAACTCTGGTTCAGACACAGAATAGGAGACACTTTTGCCACCAATTGACCTTCAAAATTAAGTAAATTACATCTCAAATAATAATTATGAGGGAAATGAATGAAATAAATGAACTGACAAATTCAGCTCTATAAAAGAATTAGGCTATGTAAATAGGTGTGGAGTGTTAACATTATTCAGAATAAATAAAGGATAGAATAAGATTTCTCCTTCACAAATAAGTTAAACTCATTTAGCTTTCTCACATCTCCATGTCTCCCAATTGTATGTATTCATCTTGAGAAGACATGTAATCACACTCCACACTTCTCCGTCTGACTTGCATGTCCTTCTCCGTCCGACTTGCATGTCCTTGTAAACAGTGGTTCTCAAATTGTTGCTTCTCACCAGGTAAGTAGATGTACCACAGATAATCACTGCAACTCCAGCTATGCTTCTTCTTACTCCAGGAAAAGAAAATCGAATTAATACTTCCTGCTTTTCTTTCAGCCTCATATTTTCCCACTCGCGTGCGAATGGGCTACAGAGCTAGCATGGCTAAAAGCTCACTAACCCACACCTAACCATTGTGTGATTGTGCAGCAGCACCTTTTAGGATCTGAAAAGCTCTCAGATCCTGACCTCTGACCTGTCTCTGCCTTCCTGGCCATACTAACTATTCATTTAGTTAGTTAACTAAACCTAACACCCCTAAACTTCTATTCTATTCTATTTTATTCTATTTTATTTAATTTAATTTAATTTTATTTTATTTTATTTTATTTTATTTTATTTCATTTCGTTTTATTTTTTTTATTTTGTTTTGTTTTGTTCTGTTTTGTTTTTTTTCCCCCCCCCTTTTTTTTCTGTCCAGGTACCAGCTAAAGCCTACCAGGTACCAGGTACCAGCTAAAGCCTCAGTAGTGGGATCGCGCATGTGTTCAGGTACCAGCCAATCCCAAGAGTTTTGTTTTGGTGTTTTTCCCCCTCTTCTGTTCAGGTACCTTCCGATCCCAAGAGAGGTTGCCAGGTGTGTGGAGACTACCCTTCCTCAGACAACAACCAATCATCTACAACACCGACCGAAATGACCCACACGGCAGTGAAGGTCGCAGAGCAGGCAACATGGATCCAAGATGATTGCCGAGACCAGCTGATGCTAAGACGGAGGCTGACCGAACAATGAAGGGGGAACCGACAAGGCCACTGAGACACACACACACAAGAAAACGCTCTAAAACAAGGGCCTAGCTTTGTTTATAAGCCACACCAAATGCTCATAGCTAGGTTGAGGGAGGACAAGCTCACACCTAGCTGCAGGAATACAGTCATAAACCCTTCTGCTACGATTGAGGAAAATACTCAAGGTTCTTCACTCATGATGCTATTGGTTACCCCAGTTACCACTGAACTCAGCCGATGAAGACGAGTGATGTCCTTGATGCAAATGATGATTTTTGCTTATCTAGATGTAATAAAGGATGATTTTTGATGATTCATGCCATTGATAATAATGATGAAGTTTTTTTTAAGGTTTATTTCCACATTTTTCTTGATATGTCTATATCCGTGCCTCACAAAAGAAGAATATATCCAATGTATGACAATAACGATGCTAATGGTTAACCCTGACAGACAGCAAAGGTGGAATATAATAATTTTGTTTCTTGATTTGGTCGTTGAGGCGACCAAAAGTGGGGAATGTCATGGCAAATTTTATATTCATCATCATATCCTCAAATGTATGTTCATGTGTACAATTTGTCATGTTTTAATACATGACAACTCCATTAATCTTTACACTTTTGAACAGCTGAATCATGTATTATTCTCAGTGCAGCACAGTCTCTGCCAAGGACATACACTGACGTACACACTTATCAAGACAGATAAAGACTGGAGCCAAACCTTCTCATAACATCTTCATCATCCTCCAACATTGCCACTATGGGCATCTGACTCCCTCCCTTTTGTCTCTCACTGTTGGGACCTTTTCTTATCTGTATAAAAAGCTTAAGCTTTGAAACTGTTGGAGCGGGGCGCGGCACTTCCTTTGGACGTCCGCCTGGACGGACGCTAATTTTGTTTCACTTTGTTCCACTTTGTATTCTTTTATTTAGTTTAGAATAAAATCATTTTTTATTAAATCATCAATGCTTCTCCTGGATTCTATCATTCAACCAGAGCAATGAATCATGTCTCAAATGAGGTCAACCGTAAATTCTGCCGTAACAGTATCCTGATATGATCAACTACCTGGTTTTAATTCTAACCCAATCTGTGACATCCTTATGATAAAGGTCAGACCTTTAACCTGGAATACAGCGCTACATTTTAATAACTGTGTTGCTACTGTAGCAGGATATTAAATGTGATTAAGATTAAGATTAAATCAGGGCTTTCACCTTTAATTGGCCATGTAATGTTAGTACATTAATGGAATTCGTCCTCTGCATTTAACCCATCCCTGAGGAGCAGTGGGCAGCCATTTTGCGGCTTGAGTCGGCAACCCTCCGATAACAAGCCCAGCGTTGTTAACCACTAGGCCACCACTCCCCTTAAAAAATACTCCCCTTATATTAAGTCAATAATATCACATGCTGTCGCTCGATATGAATTATATTATTATCATCACACTATCAACAATTCACTAACCTGACAAGAAAAGGGCCGAACAGATTTAAATGTTGTCCAGATTTTTGCGTCGTAGATCCTGGTTTAGCTTCGCTAACCACTAGCGCCCCCTTTCTTCTGATAACTGTTGACATTGTTTTCCCTGATTTGTTCTAACTTTTATAACTCCAAATCTGATCGATCGGTCTGATCGATTGGTACAGCCAAAAACATGGCAATAATTCACCATTTTCTTACGTTTGACGTTTGGGATCTGCTTTGTTTACCTGCTGAGTACCTCCAATATGGCGACTTCCTGGTTGATGACGCAGTGATGACGCGCCACGAAAAACCTCTATAACAATTAAAACATTTTAAGAAATAATTTTTAATCAGTATATTTTTTTAATTATAATATATTATTAGACATTTCAGGGGACCCCACATGGGGTCATGACCCCAAAGTTGATTATGTTTTTTAAGTGTGCAGCCGCGGTAGGGGGTGCATGGCTTCAGGTTAAATGTCAGAAGGGGTACGGGGCTGTGAAAAGTTTGCGAACCACTGCTCTATGTCACTGAGATAATTAGCACATTGAAATATAGCGTCACTAATTGACTAAACCAGTCACCTGTGTGAAAAACAGCAGTTGTTACCATTGAAAGTCTGATATAAAATGACTGTCAAAAATCCAACAAGAAAACAAACTGCATTTAAACAACATGGTCATTGGTTTTTAACCATGATTTATTGGCTCCGTCAGTGAGAACTGATGTTTAAAAATGCTGTTTTTTTGCATTGACTCCAAAAAATTAAAAACTACAACAAAAATGACCCTAAAAACTGCATAAATATACACAATGACAGAATACAAAAACCAAAAATCACACAACAATAATACACAAAATGATAGAAAAATACATGAAACGACACTAAAAATAGCTCAAAATACACAAAATGACGTGCACAACACACAACCAACAATCACACAGAAAACAACAAAAACACAATATATCACTCTAAAAAAAAAAAATGCAATAATGAAAGTAAAATATACAAAACAACAAGAAAAATGTGCAAAATGACTCCAAAAAAAAAAAAAAACAAACACAAAAAAAAAAAAAAAAAAAACCAACAAAAAAAAAAAAAAAAAAAAAAAAAAAAAAAACACTAAATGAGAGAAAAATATACAAAATTCAGAATGGTCATTATTCTAAAAGCTGACATTAATATTGATCATGTGATCCTTTGATAAGCACCGGTGGCAAAAGTATTGAAGTTCCCCCCTTACTTAAATAAAAATAAAAAACAAAAGGTACATGCTACTAAATTTACTTAAATAAAAATAAAAAACAAAAGGTACATGCTACTAAATTTACTTAAATAAATATAAAAAACAAAAGGTACATGCTACTAAATTTATTTAAATAAATATAAAAAACAAAAGGTACATGCTACTAAATTTATTTAAATAAATATAAAAAACAAAAGGTACATGCTACTAAATTTATTTAAATAAATATAAAAAACAAAAGGTACATGCTACTAAATTTATTTAAATAAATATAAAAAACAAAAGGTACATGCTACTAAATTTACTTAAATAAATATAAAAAACAAAAGGTACATGCTACTAAATTTACTTAAATAAATATAAAAAACAAAAGGTACATGCTACTAAATTTACTTAAATAAAAAGATGAAAAGTAAAACAAATGTCCCTTCAATAGACAGGGTTGTTAAACCAGCAAATACCATATTTTTTAAATTTTTTTAAGAACTTGTAGAAAACTGGTTCATGGAAACAGGTTAAATCTGTTACCTTTGAACACCATTTAGCACTAATAATAATTACAATTTGTAAATAAAATATATCAAGAAAAACCAGTGTAAATGCTCTGGTGGAGCCATTATAGCTCCACCAGAGCTTCTTCCTAATCAGCCATAAAAGGAGGCTGTAATGAGCGTCAGGTGAGGCGCTGGGGAACAAATGGTTTTTACCGTGTTCAGCATGCTAACGACACTGTGCAGTATGGCAGCATTGTGTGGAGTTTTACTGCTATTTCATACTCTGCAATAACTACATCATTCTGGTTTTGGACATTACATCTGTACAATAAATTAATTGGCATATCCGACCAGACATCATCGCATTTTGTATTTCATTTTAAGATATTTGTGGTTACAATAACATCCACTCGACACAGCACATGTAAGCCAACAACAACATGCTCAATAAAAGCCAGAGCAGCTTTGAGTTTAACATTTTTATAAACATGAAAATGTCACCCATTAAACTAAGGGGGACCTGCTGAACAGAAAAACACACAAACTACCAAGATTTTGCATCTTTTCACATTGTTTTAAAAGTAACAAGCTCATTTTTAAAATGTAAGGAGTAGAAAGTATCAATATTTGTTTAAAAAAGTAAGGAGCAAAAGTAAAAAGTCCCCAAAAATATAAATACTCAACAAAAGTACAGATACCAGAAAAAACGACTTAAGTACAGTAATGAAGTATTTGTACTTTACTTGTCAGTTCTGGCTTTAATATTTTAGATCTATGCTACAAATCTAGACTGGATTAGTCTACGTTAGCTGCTTCAACTAACCAACATTCCCTGTCAGACGGAGCTGTACTACGAACGTTGATCACCTATGATCACAACACGCTAATTTAAATCAAATGATTACAGCCTCGCTACGGGCGCGTGCACATGAAAGGGGTGGAGATTGCAGCGTCTGACCAATCAATGGAGAGAACTGGCAGACTGACAATGAATGGAGGAACAGTTTATGATATTAAACAAATATAATGAATATAAATCCATGATGACAGTGAAGAGCAACAGTGAATTAGTGCAGCGCACAGCAGGGGGCGGAGCCTTTATACTTGCCCAGATTTGATCAGATCTGACCACCAAGTTATGAAGTTGCTGAATATGATGAATAATTAAAATCCACAATTCATACCAAAGACAACACTGTTGTCACAGAAAAGGCAGAAAGAGAGAAACCTTGGCAGGAAGCTGATGACACTGTTAATGCTCAACAGCGTGAGAATATTTATTCTATGAATCCATTGGATGATAAACGTACAGCGCTCTGCAGTTAAACTTTATTACAGCACACACATGTTTCTATTCAGGTAGACCTCTATAACACACACTGGGATGAGAGCACATTGTACGTGTTCCTGCTGATAATGTCAGCCCCAGCGTATGAAATAATGAATGAATGAATTAACTAATGACTACGACACACAGGCTTCATCAGCTGACTGTAGATCAGTCCATCAGATATAGATCTATATCTTTTCTAAAGGATGTCATCAGTAAATGAAAGGATTGCATTTATAATTAATAATCTTCTTTATAAACTCAGCTGTCAGATCTGCACCAACCAGGATCATCTATCAATGGGCAGGTCGTTTTCTAAGAGATCTGATTGGTCAGGAGGCGGGGCTTTAGGACTCGCTAACATCCAAGCCAGATAAAAACCTGGTCACGACCAGGTTAGCCGTTTAGCATTAATTGCTGTAGTGATTAAGCTTCAGTGAGTTTTGCAGGACAACACACACTGATTAAATCCTGGAAGTTAGCGCGATAAGAGGTCATCTAGATTCATAGTACACCGCCTTAAGGATAAGATGTGAACTTACACATATGATATTGAGCAGGATTCAACTACTTCTGTTTTATTTATACAGAACAAAACAATATAGTCATGGCCCTTCCATCAACTACTGTTTGTTCCCATCCACTCTACTGAGGTGACCATATTTTGATTTCCAATAAAAGGCGACACTTCCCTCGACTTTGACTCAAAACTCGACGTGTTCTTAAATATACCTGGTTGTAATAGAAATAGACATTGTCGTAGGTAAGTAGCTTTCAGCTGTAAGGTTTAAAAACTAAATCTTATTAAGACAGTTTTACATTTATAGAGTAAATAATTAAGTTAGCTGAAAACATGAAATCAGTAAACTATGTACACGACTGGAAAATAATCATTAGGAGAACATTTAAAGAACACAAATGTGACTCCCACATGTGTGAAATCCAGCGGTCCAAATAGGAACAACACTGATTGTTAATCACTTTATCTGCTGTTGTGCAAATGAAACACACAACAGGTGGAAATGAGAAGCAATTAGCAAGACACGCCCTCTAAAGGAATGTTCAGAGCATTCACAGGACCATCTATAAGGGGGAATAAAGGGGAGAGATTTTTGGGGTCCATCCATAAAGTCAGTAAAATGATGATCATTGTTCTATGAATCTGTGAGAACCACATTTATTTATTTATTCATCTGCTCTGTGAGATGAATCATCGTTCTCAGTGATGAGACCAATAATAGTTAGAAATGTCCCGTTCTCCTCTTCTGTTGACATGTACCATGTCATGTTTTCTCAGAGAGCAGTGGTCATTTGACCAGGTACTTCACGTCATGTGACATGCATTTGTGGAAAAACTGTCTCTGTAGCACTTTAGTAAATATCAAAATGTCTGAAATACCTCCTCATGTAAAAACCTTTGAGCGATATTGGTGTGTTTTTTTCCAAATTCAGGTGTTTCCATCACTAGAGTAATGGAAAAGCAGAGCAGAGGTGTGAGTGCTGAGCTCTGACGTGGTCTTACCTCTGAGCTTCAGTCTGGATCTCACGTTGTCCCTTCACTGTGTCCTCCTGATCCATAGCACGCACACACACACACACACATTAGAGGTGTTGAAGTTTGTTCCTGGAGGTCTGCTGTCCTTCCTGTTTCAGATGTTGGTCAGTTCTTCATGTCCATCAAACTGTGTAAATGTGTGTGTGTCTGCTCTGCTCTGTGGCTGTGTGTGTGTGTGTGTGGGGGGGGGGGGTTGATGTGAGGATACTTCTGCTTCTTTATTCCTTCACAATATAAAACATGTGAAACCAGTCCAACCAGAAGCTGATCCCAGAATCAACGAAGTAAAAACACACTATAGATGAAGCTCTGCATTCATTTTCAGTCACATGACCACATAATAACTCCTTGATGAATGTGATTATGGGCGTATTTGAAAAAGTTTGTCACACTTTGGAAACATTCAATCACTTGTTTTCTGGTGACTAATAGTGTTTAAATGTGTGATATTGTCCCAAAACATGCATGTGAGGTATTTCTGTATCATGTCGGGGTCAAATTTAAATACAGAGAGACAAAAAAATAAACAGATTGATTTTTTATTTCAAAATGTGAATTTTTTTCGTCCTTTTTCAAGGATCACTGAAAAATCTGAGGCTGTACGTACAGACACCTCCGACATGAACACACACCATACACACATCTTTTTACAGATACACTGGAGGCATTGAGTCATGTGATCCTTTTACTGTATCCCACAGGACTGTAAGGGGCCACAAAACTATTTGTGTGTGTGTGTGTAATCCAATCTGTGTGTCTGTGCCTTGATCCGTGTGTGTGTAGGATTAGGATTTGTAAACAAAGTTGTCTGTGTGTCTGTAATAACATCTGTATGCGTGGGTCATCAAACTGGGACATTCTATTGGCTGTTTCTGTGCACGGGACTTTTGAAACACATTTGGCGAAGTTGATCTGTAACTTTTTAATAGTTGTATTTCTTGCAATATCGCTAGAAAGCAGCAGTTGTCACTGGTACCAAGTGACAAACTTTGCAGTTGGAAGCAAACTTCATAATACACTCTTTTATATATATTTATAACTGTAACTTATAAGTCATATACGTTATATAACTACATCATAACTTATTAATAAAACACGCGTTCATAAGACACGTTGTTTGACAACCAAACCACCTCCAGAAATACAGAGGAAGAGGAAACTACCGCTAAAAAAAACCTGAAGAAGAAGAACAAGGGAAATGGACACTCGCTACATGCACCAATACTGCTTTATTTGTCAGAACAAAAAGATGAATAAAGCTGACAAGATACTAGATGATGACTTGATAAATCGTTGCCTCGGCTCCTTGTGACAGTTAGACAGACAAACACCACCCGTGTACACAATCCGTGTACTGTTTGTTCTTTGGTTATTGTCAAAACAAAATTAAATTAACAAACAAACGGTGTCATTACTTTGTTTTAATAATTTAAAACCAAAACAGAAATACAGAAAACTCAAAAACCAGACAAGCAGCAGTTTTCTGTGGTGTAATGAATCGACTGGTGCTCATTGTCTCCTGTGATCAACTTCCGTGTATGTTGACGGCTGAACGTGAGCATCTAGTTACAGAAACATCCACAGAAAACAGGAGCAGAACCTGAAAACTGCTGAAATAAATCCTAAACAGTCCTATTGTGTGTGAAGACCTGTGGAGGAAAACCAGGTCCTGTTCGCTCAGAATGTGACCTGCTGAAAGGGGACATACTGTGTCCAACGGCTCAGAAAATGTGAAATAAAACCATCCAGTCCTTTGTTTGTGGTCTGTGTAAGTCTTACAACATAGAGAAATGTGCTGTTTCAAATTTCTTTTGTTTTTTTTCAATTCTTTTTATTGCAATTTTAAATTTTCAGCTTTTTCCAGCTGATTTTTTCACTTTTGTGCATGAAAGTCCAAGAATCAAAGACACAGGTTCCATCTCTATATTAATACGAAAGATACTTTGAATTTCATTTTCTCAGCAGCAGATATTTCAAGGTTCTACTATTGGTAATGTAATGTCTTATTTGGTGAGGTTGTAAGTGTTAGTAAGCTGTTTGAATTACATAAATCTATTGTTTGAAAATGGGTCAATGAGTAATTTGAGATTTTTGCTAAACCACAGTTGAAACCCAGGAAGAGCCAGAGGCAAAGGCTTATTATTAGGATGAACACGGATGTTATATTTGATCTGCTGGCATACAAGCCGCCATGCTCTTAGGGTATTGATGGTTATGGGATTTGTACAGTAAACTTCAATTTCTTTAAAGGTAATAAAAAATAACAAATCACAAGATCTGCACAGCGACAATGCCGCCTCAACATCCATCCAAATCAAAGTTTTATCTTTGACCCATTCATTTACAAATCTTAAATGTGCACAAAGTTGGTATATTTTAATATTGGCCATGTCTAAGCCACCCATTGAACTTAGTAAATGTAATACTGCCATCTTAAGCCTAGATCAACTCTTATTCCAAATAAAAGAGCTGAGCCATCAATTTAAATCCTTTAACACCCTTTTACAGAATAGAACCAGAATCATGTGAATAGGGTATAAAAGCCGAGGTAATACATTTATTTTAACCAGAAATATACGACCTAACCAAGAAATAGGGAGAGAGTTCTAGATCCTTCTTAATTTGATTAAATATTGGCTTAAATATTATTATTTGTATTCTGTTTGGATAAAAATCAAGCACATGTTGGTGCAAAACATGATTATAATAAAACTCCATACAAAAAGAAATGTATTTTCCGAAAAAACATGATTATAATATACATTGCAGTAAATAACAGTTAACCTAATGTAACTACATTTTTTTAAAATCAGTATAATCCAGCACGAGTACATCAGAACATTGTCTGCGTACAAGGTTGTTTCATGACACAAATGTCCAATTTGTAAACGGCTATTCTAGGTTCCGTCCTGATGACCTCAGCAAGAAGCTCAATGACCAAAGGAAAGAGGAGGGGAGACAAATCTGTGTATCATTCGTTCATTGGTTTTTCATTGACAAAAACATGAAAAATGAAAAAACACTCATTATTTGATATTTGTTTCCAAAACCAAAATGAATTCAAGCTCTTTTGCTTCGGTACAGAAAACTAAAAACGGAAAACAAACACCTTTATTAGTTTTCTCCATTACCGATTTACCAAAGTATGTGACCCGGAAGTGTACTCTCATCCGATGCTAACGACTATGCTGAACGGCAGTTCGGTATGACCAGATCGCTGCTTCCAACTAATTTCACCCATTAGGGTGAACAAATCACTATTTTCCGCTTGGTTGTCATGGCAGTTTGAGTATTCTCTGATTCATTGATGATGGCTTTTTAACGCGCATGTGCACGTCAGTAACCCAAGGTTTACATACTCAGGGTTGATTAACCCACTTCATACCAGCTGTAATGGAATCAGATACCCAGAGTTTCCCATCGCTGGGTATGTTGACCCAGAGTTTATGGATAAACTCAGAGTTTGTTAACCCTCCTTTATGGAATACCCCTCAGGTAGATGTGAAACTAAATAAAACAAACTCAAACCCTAGAACAGTCATGTGACAAATCAATCAACAGTTCTTGTTGAGGAAAGAGAGAGATAGTACATACAAACACTCAAACTTTTGACAGGTGTGACGTCACGCCCTTTGTCCCGCCCCCAAACCGGAAGTCCCGCCTTCCCAAACCGGAAGTCCCGCCTTATTGCACCCGCCAAAATGAAAAAAAAAAAAAAAAAAACCTGACCTACTTTGCTCGTCTCTATGCACTCTATGCACTCTATGCATTAGTGTGGCTTGAACATACAACCTTTGGACACACACACACACACACACACACACACACACTGGCTTGACCATGTCTAAAGGTAACATTAGTGAAACTGTTATTACAATTCTACAAGAATCAAAACGTATTGCCGGTCAGCATGAAAAGTCTTTGGTGTTTTTGAAAAGAATTCAGACACCACCTCCATTTCCTTTGCATCAAGAGTGGTCACTTGAAAGTTATGATGATGGGGGTACATATTCAAGTATGAGACGGGTGAACTCTGTCTGTATCAGAAGAATGTTTATGAAACCACGCAAATGTCTGCGGCTGATTTGTCGTCAAATGACTGGGGTGTATTAAAACTAACTAACCCTAGAAACATAAAAAATAATGAAGAACAAAAAAAGCAAAAGCCACAACCCGTTGTCCCTCTATGCACATTAGTGTGGCTTGAACATACAACCTTTGGACACACACACACACACACACACACACACACACACACACACACTGGCTTGACGGTGAACTCCAACCCGTTGTCCCTCTATGCACATTAGTGTGCCTTGAACGTACAACCTTTGGACACACACACACACACACACGCACGCACGCACGCACGCACGCACGCACGCACACACACACACACGCACACACACACACACACACACACACACACACACACACACACACACACACGCACACACACTATGGTCAGCCTTTAGGATAAATACAAGCATGAAATGACATTGGGAGCACCACTGCTAACGAGAGAGAGAGAGAGAGAGACGACCATCACATCGCAAACCACCGAGGTCAGATTGAAACAGAACTAGAATGGCAGGTAATGTGTTTGCAAAATTTTAAACATTTGCATTACAAAACTGCGGTTTCACATTCTCAAAGTGTCATTCTTTTTAAAAAGCCAGAGCGCAGACACGAGACAAACACATCTATAAAGGTAAGTAGTAATTATTATTAATGTTTTTTGTTTGTTAACATGTTTAAAACTATTCACTTCTCGTTTTAAGTCACACCAGAAGAGTTACAAAATATTCAACTAACGCAGACGGATATTGGTAAATATATGTTATTTTTCTTTTTTAAATTGTTTTCAGTAAGCATGAATGATACGTATTTTTGTTTATAATTCGTTTATATGTTTTCACAGATTTGGCCGCTCGGGCTGAAATATTACATGAAGTTTCTGACAACAGTCTAAACGATGCAATAACTGAGATTGAGGAAACTGAATTGGCCACGCGTTCTATTACTATCAACAATCAAAACCCCGCAGTTTTCTTCGGAAATTTGGAGCCTTCGCTGCAAATTGATCCATCTCAACCCCGATCTAAAGCAGGTTCTTCTCTGAACCGTTTGAAAAGGAAGAAAGGTATACGTGCAGAAATGCATGGTAAATTGTTTTATTATGAATTTGGTGTGGCTAGAAAATATTTACATTTTTTTTAATTTATTTATTTATTTATTTTTTTAATTTATAATTTTTTTTCATTTTTTTTTTTATTTTTATTTTTTCTATTTATTTTTTTTTTTTATTTTTTTATTTTTTTTTTTTTTTTTTTTTATATTTTTTTACATTTTTTTTTTTAATTTTTTTTTTTTTTTTATTTTTTTTTTCTTTTTAAATTTTTTAATTTTTTTTATTACAGCAATCAACGTGAAGCCACAAACTTTGCCCGCACCAAGACGCAACGTCACGCAAGCTGAAATCCACCCAATTGCGACATCAACTCCAAAACCCAGAGAACAACCATCCAGCCCGAGACATACTACACCGCGACGTGATGCATTGCTTCAGCTCCAAAGAGCACCTGTGAGACCCCCGCGCCAACGCAAGATCCGCCAGAAAAGATCAACCGTAGTCAAAAGCTTGTTTAACGGTATGTTATAATAATAATTGTGTGTTAATAACAGTAATGTGTTATGGTATACATTTGACAATATCGTGTGACCTTTCTTTTTTTTCTATATTTACAGAAGCCAACGAAAGGGTGAACGAGAACCCCCAGAAACCACCACAGACAACGGAAGCCGTGGATCAAAACCAGTCTCAGGCGACGAATGGATTGCGTCAACAACGCAGAGTAAGAAATCGCGCACAACAACAACATCAAGTGCAATACCCCATACCTCTGCAAACGCTTTGTACCGTCGTCGGAGATCTGATTTCAGTCTTCAAAAATGTCTGTGACAAACAGCAATAATGTTATCTAACCAGCTGCAGAATGTTTTTTTGTTTCATAGCGTACAAATAAACGATTAACAACATCCTATGTATAGAATTTTTCTTTAGATATGGATGAAAACGAAAATGAGTGTTTAGCTTCTGATGACCAATTAAGTAGCATTACAGATCCGTTGGATTTACAAAATAGGTTTCACTTAGACGAGGTCGTAGATACCACGTCCACAGGTGTAGGTCAAAGTTCACCGTTTCATTCATCCAACATAGAAGCAGTCTTGGAGTTTCTGAAGAACATTTCTCCACCACCACTTTCACCGCAAAATGAATTCGTACTCAATGAAGACACAGAAGACTCGTTTAGGGAGAGCCCGCTTAGGTCACCAAATCGCGATCCATTAAGCCGGCTACAAATAGCGTTAGAAAACCTCGATGAAACATTGCCGTATCATTCAGCAGCAAACATACAGACATTAATGCAACTACTAGAAACCATCTCTCCACCCCCTACTCCCCAAAATGATTTCTTACAAATTGACAACGATGGGTCTATAGCGGGTTCCCCACAAAACTCACCAGCTCACGACATGCTTAGCAGGATAGACAGAGCAATACAAAACATTCGGAACTCACCTACACACTCAATGCATAGCAATTCACCTACGCATCTCCCTCCATCACCTTATTCCTCATACACAGACATAGATACGCCTCTCCAGAGCTCCACAGAGCTTCTGCAGAGCTGCGTACACACAGATGTAGAAATGCAGCCGCAGAGAGGAGGAGGAGGATCGGTGGGGGGTGGCCACACAACTAACCCCGAACATGAACACATTGAGAGGGTTAATACGGACGGCAATTCGGCAGAAATTAGGCACGAACGTTTTAACACGCTCAGATTGAGACGATCAATTACGATTCCTAACCTAGGCGAAGTCCCAAGTATTGCGACATTTTATCGTGATGTGATGGGGATTATTCAGGATTTGGCCAATGAGACGAGATCACACGCTTTGCGTAGCGATGTTGTACAATTTCAATTATCTAGTGAAAATGTACACAAACATGTTACATTCACCGTGGATGATCAACGAGATAACATCCAACCCGCTTTTGAAGATTTGCTCGATCGTTTAATGCAGTCAAACGGTAACATTGTCGGGGATGAAGACATAGAGCTAAGCGTTCAGGTAACCAGAAATCCGAGAGGGGGTGCGAAGCGCAAACTTGAGAAACTTTTAGACTGTGAAATCATAAACAAAAAGAGACGTTTCTTGTACATTGTTGACAATCGACCAGATCAGCTATGCTTTGCCATTAGCTTAGCTCATGTCATACACCCCGACCTCACTGATAAAGAGTGTGAGAGTATCGGTAAGAATATGCAACACATGGTCGGTTTGAGCGATCAGACAGCCGTCACTTTGAACGATGTTGAAAAATTTGAGAAAATTCTATGTCGGAAAATTATCGTATTCTTCAAAGATCCCAGGACGCATTTTGAGACAAAATTCTCAGATCGTTCCAAGCCACTGTTTCTGTTTTTGCTACAAAACCACTACTACGGGATAAAGGATCTCAAAGCCTTTGTGGGTGTGAGATTCATTTGTGATTTTTGTTACGAACCTCGTGATGATAGCCATAACCATCGTTGCATCGGTTACTGCGGCGTGTGTGAAGATCGAGTGTGTCCGACTGAAGAAGTGAGGTCCTTAATTTGTCCCGATTGTAACAGGACGTGTCGTTCAGTGTCATGTTACAACAGACACAAAACGGTCTATCCACCGAGGGTGAAAAGCAAATGCGGTGAGGTAAAAAAATGCGGACAATGTCATCTAATTTACAAAATAGGTACAAAGGGGGATGTGCATAAGTGTCCGAGCTCAAAATGCAACATTTGCGGAGAGAAAAAACCTGGCGATGATCACCTGTGCTACATCGAGCCTTTAGCTCCGCGCATTGATAAATCATATTTGATTTTTTATGATTTTGAAACTTTTGCAGATGAAAACAACGAACACAAACCATTTCTAGTTTTTGCAAAAACACAGAAAGGTGAAGAGAAAGAATTTTACGGTCCTGATTGTGTAAAAAACTTCATCTCACACTTTAGAAGCAATAGATACAAGGGTTGCGTCTTCATAGCACACAATGCTAGAGGCTTTGACAGTTACCTGGTTTTCAAAGGTATACTGACAGCGGGTGTTTCACCTCAGCAGATTCTTATGACAGGTTGCAAACTGTTATGCTTCGAGGACCCCGAGTATCGTCTCAAATTCATAGATTCACTCTCCTTTCTTCCCATGCGTCTTAGCGCTATGCCATCTGCATTGGGTTTTAACGACCGGAGCAAGGGCTATTTTCCTCACAAATTCAGCTCGGAAAACCATCTCGACTACGTCGGGCCCTACCCCCCTCCCTCAGACTACGGTGTAGAGCGCATGTCCGTTCACGAGAGGGAAGAATTTGACGCTTGGTATGATGAGGTACGTCACGGGGTCTTTAACTTTAGAGAAGAAGCCGTGCACTACTGTAAAAATGATGTTGACATTCTCGCTAGGGGTTGTCTTAAATTTAGAGAGCAGTTTTTAGACGATACAAACGTAGACCCTTTTGGATCCATCACTATCGCAGGTGCCTGCATGAAGGTGTTTCGCACTAATTATCTGCAACCTAAAACCCTAGCGATACCTCACCCAGCCAACTACAAACAAAATCACAAAAGCTACTCTAACGCCTCAATTCAGTGGTTAGAGTGGGTGCGCTACGATCAAAAAATCTTCATTCAGCACGCTCTAAACATTGGAGAGAAACAGATTGGAAGTTTTTTTGTGGATGGGTACGCAGAGTGCAACGGTGTGAAAAAGGTATGGGAATTTCACGGTTGTTTCTACCACGGATGTTTGCAATGTTTTAACCCCGCAGAGACATGTCCGATGAGGAGGGTTAGATTCGGTCAATTACATGCGCGCAGCGAGGAACGACTGGAAGAGTTAAAGACAAAACACGGCGTCGTCGTAGTATTAATGAGAGAGCACGAATGGGATGAAATTAAAAAATCACACACCAAAGTTAAAGAGTTTATCCAAAGGTATAATGCTCCCGAGCCTCTTTACCCCCGCGCAGCACTTTATGGTGGAAGAACGAGCGCTTTAAAGCTGAGACACACAGCTGGTTCTGATGAAACTGTCCACTACGTAGACGTGACATCCCTCTATCCTTATGTAAACAGTACATGCTCCTACCCAGTTGGCCATCCTACAGTCATATACAAAGATTTTGACGACCCTTCGACCTACTACGGTCTGATCAAGGCTACAGTGTACCCACCCCGCCGTCTTTTCTTCCCTGTGTTGCCTTACAAAAGTTTATGCGGTAAACTAATTTTCACACTTTGCCGCACATGCACAGAAAGCAATAATCAAGAGGGGTCCTGTGAACACGACGATGACGCGAGAGCTCTAACGGGTGTCTGGGTCACGCTCGAATTTAACAAAGCCCTGGCAATGGGCTACAGGGTGAGTAAGATTACAGAAGTGTGGCATTTTGACAAGAGCAGCGATACCGTCTTTACAGGTTACATGCACACATTTTTGAAAGGCAAACAGGAAGCGTCCGGTTACCCTCCAGAGGCTACAGATAATGACAGTAGGGAACGTTACATCAGGGACTATAACGAACGGCAGAATATTCTTTTAGATGCAAACAAAATTGAAGTAAATCCTGCAAAAAGACAAGTTGCTAAACTGTGTCTTAACAGTTTGTGGGGTAAATTTGCACAAAGGGATAATTTACTTAAAACCAACATCGTCACAACACCTGATGAATTTTTTAAGTACTTGTTTTCAGGTCAATACAAAATAGAGTACTACGACGTTCTTGACAACGACAGAGCTCTAATCAAATGGAAATACACCGACAAGTGCATCCACCCCCCAGGTAAACAGAGTAATGTTTTTATCGCAGCATTCACCACAGCGCACGCACGTCTGAAGATGTACGATTATCTGGAAAAATTGCAAGAGAGAGTCTTTTACATTGACACAGATAGTTTGATCTATGTAGTAAAAGAGGGTGACTCACCTCTGGCGTTGGGTAACTATTTAGGTGATCTGACCGATGAATTGGCGGGAGACAGCATTCAGGAATATGTGTCTGCAGGTCCAAAAAGTTACGCGTACCAAACGAGAAACAAAAAAAAGGTGGTCATGAAAGTTAAAGGAATTACCCAGACCAGAGAGTGTGTTGAAAAGGTGAACTTTGACAGTATCAGAGATCTGGTGGAGGGGTACATGCGCAACTCTCGCGATGAGATCGAAATCCCGCAGCACACCATCAGACGGTATAAAAAGGGGTTTGTGTTGAAAAATCTATCATTCAACAAAAAATTCAGGGTGGTTTATGATAAAAGGCGGCTTTTTGAAGACGGATCAACTCTACCCTTTGGATATTAAGCTTGTCTCACACACACACACACACACACACGCACGCACTATGGAGGAAATAGAATTTGAACCTAGATTTATTTTTCCTTTTTCATGTTTAATTGTTGGTCCCAGCGGCTGCGGGAAGACATATTTTGTAAAAAATGTATTAAACAACTGTAATCATGTTATGAATATTGTACCTGAAAATATTGTGTGGATTTATACATGTTTTCAACCCATCTACAATGAGATGCAAAAGATGAATAAAAATATAAAATTTGTCAAAGGTCTACCTGATTCTTTTGAAGATGAAAACCTGTTTCCTCCGGATCAAAAACATTTGATTATTCTGGATGATGTTATTTTTCAGGCTTCAAACCACCCCGAAGTTGTAAAGATTTTTACTCAATTTCGACATCATAGAAATATGAGTGTCATGATGTTAACCCAAAATATGTTTCATCAAGGTAAACACAGTCGTACTATAAGTTTGAACAGTAATTATTTGGTAATGTTTAAAAATCCCAGGGATAAACTCCAAATTAACATATTGGCGCATCAAATTTATCCTTCACAAAAGGCATTTTTTTTAGAGAGCTTTGATGACGCCACCAAAGATGTTCACGGGTATTTAATAGTAGACCTCACACCCATATGCCCAGAGCTATACAGACTAAGGACCGGCGTACTGCCTCACGAACGTCTGGCCGTTTACACCCCCAAAACGTAAATCATCATCATCATCATGTCGGCACGTATAAAAAGAAACGCCCCCTTGTTGGCGGCTCTGTATCACGCTTCACCCAAGAAACGAAAGGACATTCTTATTCACAGTTCCCCCGATTTTATCCAAGCATTGTGTGAGATCGCCTTAAATCTTCTGAAAGGAAACATCCCGTTGAATCCTTCTCAGTTTAAAAAACTGAAGAGGCAGAAAAAAATTATCAAGCTGTTGGCCGATAAAAAAACCAGTATAAAACACAAGCAGCGGGCTCTAAAGAAGCAAACTGGTGGTTTTATTCTACCTCTGCTCTCGACCGTCGTGCCTTTGCTCGGCAATCTCATCGGAGGACTGATCCAGAGATAATGACTTTAAAGAAGGCCCAAAAAATGTTTCTTATTTCACCTCACCAGTTAAAGAGTCTAACTCAGCCTTCGCCATCCATGAGAGAGAACGCTGAGTTGGATTTGGACGACCGTATGAGAACAATCTTGAACGAGCAGGGTGTGAGTCCTCATGAGAAAATTAAAAAGTATAGCGCGCTACTGCAAAGATATCTCACCTTTATGAAGCAGGGTCAGAGAGAGGATCGTAGAGCGGCAACGACCCAGCACCCGGAGCAGTTGGATCTTCCGTATGTCGCCAAAGCTCAAACGTCTTCTCACAAACCACAAACATCCGTCGATGACCGTACGGACGAAGATCTTTTGAAAAACCTCCCCCAGCGAGATCGCAAGAGCGCAGAGTACGTCTTAAAAAAAATATCGGAGAATCATGAAGGCTGGAATTCCAAGGGGGAATTCATTTTCAGGGGCGACGCTGTGCAAGGTTCTCACGTGATTGATTTGTTAAAGTATCTCACCCACCCTTTTAAGAAAAAAACCAGGGAGCCGTCGCCTGCGGGGTGGACAGAGTTTTTAAATACTCTGTCAGAACTAAACATCCCCTTATCCACAATAAATAACCCGCATGCTCGTGATCAATACCGTCTGCTCAAGAGGGAGGCCGGTGGTTTCCGTGATAAAGAATTTGAAACGCCTGAAGGAAAAAGAAGAAAAAAGGCGTTCCGTGTACTATCCCCAAAATGGATTACTCCCGAGAGAGAATTAGCTGCCGAACGGACTGTTGGAAAACAAAATACTTTATCATCGCCTTGGATTAACATTTCATCTTAAATAACTGTGAGGCATGACACATTTTATTGTCTTTCATCAATAAAAATGTTTATTGAGCATATTTTGTGAGTGTACATTTTTAAAGCAAAATACACGTGGGTAATGGCATAGCATATGCATAAAAAAAGTAATTTTTTTTATTTATGACAATCTTTAAGCATTTGTAAAGAACAATTCCCCTGTTTTGGATTGCGATTGAATTCATTTTTAACACATCGCTGATATTTTCTGACATATTCGTACACCGTAAGATCATTCTTTATCACATCATCATCGTACAGAGACAGCGTCTGTCCGTAAGATAACCCGCACGCCCGATGGCAGAGATAATAGACGCAGTGATGTCCGCAAACCGCTGACAGGGGGTGTTGCAACTGCTTGTCGTGGTATTCTATGTTTTGTGAGCGCTCTTTCAAAAACTGTAAGATGCTTGTAGGGTAATGCGCAAAGTCCGGGGGGAATCCATAAGAGTCGAAAAAGGTGGCTTTGCGGTTCTTTTCCAAGGTCAGAGCTAACCAGTGTTCTCCGGGCATGTGACCGGGGTGTGTGTTGACTATAAAGTAGGCGGGTGGTTTAAAAGACGGATTCAGCGAGGGAAGTTGATCCGATGCCCACACACCGCAGAATGCATCCCCCAACAGACTATGCAATAGAGTCTCTAGTTGAATGTTATCCATCTTCTCAATAATAATCCACCAGAACCTGCCTCTTAGCGTTGATCTCCAAAATAGAATCGTAACAGGCGTAGACGATAAGCGTAGTGGTGTTTGGTAGGGGAACTCTAAATCTCATCTCCAGTCTTAGATTTCCGTTTGAAATGGGGGAGAGGGCGTCATTGTCATCGCCCGGGTTGAGATTAAACACAAACAGAGAGTATCCTTCGTTAAAATCCTCCCGGGTGATGCTCAGAGGTAAGTCTTTAAGATGTCTCCCTGTAGCCAGGAACATGTTGTAAAATTCTCTGACGGATAACCCGGCGTTAAATTGCGGCTGGAAAGCCTTTGCGGGGATCTGTCTGCCGTCCTGACAGAGAGCCAGGTATTCAACGTCGTTGTGAATGAAATTAAATGGTGATAGGTCTCTTCTCCCAGTAAAGGCTTCGTGGTGTACCATAGCCAGTACCACGTATTTGGGCATGGAACCCAGAAACAGATTCTCCTGGGTGCATATCCTAGAGTTCTCCGGTATGGAGTATGTTTTTACGTTGACCCGCGAGAGGGGGTAGAGAGCGTTACCTTTCATTAAGGCTGCGGCGTGACCTAACCGCACAGCCGGGGACACAGAGACTTTTTTTGCAAACAGAGAGGCTCCCAATATTTTCAGACGAAACGTAGAGTCGCGGACTCCGGTGAGGCAAAAAGCGTCGCTAGCTCTGGTCAGTTTAATTCTCAAATCAACCGAATTCAGCAAAAGTCTCTCGCAGAAAAATATATCTCCGTGAAGAGGGCCGAGCAGGTGCACTTCTCTGGAGGTGCTTGTGAAAGCCGCTCTCTTATTTAATCCTTTATTCGGTCCGTTAACGGTCACTGTAGAGTTTATTGCACCGGCTGTATCTTTGTAAAAAAGGCCTGCGCTAAACTGACTTTTCAGAGTGTTCTCTGAAAAGTTGAGAAGAGTCTCAATCATAGCGCGGTAGGGATGTGTAGCGCTAGACTGCGAAATCAACCTATCCCCCAAAGTAACGTCACACTGACTGAAAATTGTATTTAGAGGATAATTGATGAGGGCTACAGATGCGTCGTTTGCCAGGTCCGTGCCATCGTCATTGGTGATTTTCACACGGAGATGTAACAATGTATCGTTCAGGTCCAGATACTTGTCCCCATCTCCGGGGATGAAAAACTCTATAGGTCCTCCGTCGGCGATGGCCGACAAGGGAGAGATTTCAGTGTAGATTTTATCATCAATCGAAAGCTGCGTCATCGGAATGGCGAATATATCTAATTCTGCGAGGGTGCACTCTGGAGATTTCTGGTGCAGCAGTGCCATATTTGATTTAATTAAAAAATATCGGAGCTCCGGGTAGACTTGTTCTTCGCGCGTCTGCTTTTTGCAACTGGTTTCCTCTTCTTACCGCGTGATCGTTTATTAGAGTTTGAAGGGGCTCGTTCTCCGGGAGGTCGCTTTCTCGATCTACGTGACATGACCATAATACCGCCGCTCCCCTCTTGCTTTGAATCACTGCTTTGTGCCATCGCACGGGCGAACACGTCCGAGGCAATGTTGCTGGCTGCCTCTTTAAGATGCGGTTTAGCTATGGCGAAACCCTTCTTCACCAGAGGACTAATAAAACGAAATAATTTAGAAAACAAAGATCCTATCCCTCGCCCATACATTACCGGGGCTCCGTAAAAGCCGGGCAAATTCCCGCCGACCTGACTCTCATAATAAGATACAAAACGGTGAGGGTCCTCTCTCAAGGTGGCCCTAACCATTTTTAATTTTTTTTCTTCTTCTGGATGTACCAAAAAAAAAACAATGTACCTTATTGTACGATGTTCGCAAAAGGACACCCCCCTTAGACTAATGGGTAGTTACCTTAGCTCAACGTCTCGACACTGAATGACATTGTCTTAGACGGATGGTTTATATAAGCTGACGGCTTCATGCTTTGGGTCTAAAGTGAAGCGTTACGATAGTCTTACCGTAGGTAAAATCCACCGGTTTGTTTTGATCTGATTTTATCTCAATTTTAATGTTTTCAATGTGATGTTTGGCTACCGGTAAGTAATAAGAGGGATTGAAATATTGCGTGATAATGTCACCGTACGTTCCTTTAATATCGAACGTTCTCAAAAGCGGTGCATATACGTCACCAACCATCTGCGGACTTACAATGTCGCAGTAACAATACATGTGGTAAAAACCTGCGCGTAAATCGGCTGGGTAGTGTGCAAACTTTTGGTCAAACACAAACCATTCCCTCGGTTTTAGTCCCAGCAGGTAAGCCGCTGGTGCGTCAAAGAGTACGTGAGTTTGAGCTCCGGCTTGGAATTCCATCTTTTTTTGAATACCGCTATAGACGAGATAAATATCGGAATTTATTTTTCTAAAAAAACTATTCAGCTCATTCAGAAAGGTTCCTATGGTATTGTAATAGCCTCCTCTAAATCTCTGCTGATGTACGACGCTTTCTTTCCCCGGTTCTTTGGGTTTTTCCCTCCAATAAAAATAGGCGTCACTCTGCGCTATGGTAAAGAAGGTGTGCGGATATGAAATTTGCGTCATGGCTACCTCCCAGCGTCCGTCTAAATTTATATGTTGAGGTAAATCCACCCGGTAACTGGAACTCTTGTTGTCTTTAAAAACGTTGAGGCTGGCGTTGGAGGGAAGAGTGATGAAAAACCCTTCATCCTTTGGGCCGTACATGGTGAAATGATGATTTTTGCCATCTTGCGTAGATCTTTTATACATTTTTCAAATCAGATTCCTTGATCCAACTGTTAAATTTCTCGGGCCAATTTTTCCACTGTACAAAAACCTGTTTTTCACCCTTCAAGGTGCGTCGATTCAGAATCTTCTCTACATGATAGACTCTGTCTTTGTCCATCGTTACTTTTTGCAACTCTGCCTCGTAAAATGAACCTTGGATGGCTTCTCCGTCATAATCTGTTAGTTTGTACACAGGTGGTCTGCGGGGTACACAGTGTGATATTGTAAACATTTCATCCGTAAAACTCTGTTCATATTTTTTATCAAACACTCCCCTCAACTTTGAGATCCTGACTATGTCACCCTTCTTAAAATTCATCTTTGGAAGATGTGTTTGAGGTGTACCGTACAAGTTTTGAAACACTTGATCGGTGTTGTCCGAGGTCACCTGCACAGGCCTCATTTTAATACTGGTGTGATAGCTGTGATTATAACCTTTCACCAAGTCTTGTAGGACATTGAGGTATCGCAAAGTGTTGTTTGCTGTAAAATATCTCCACATTCTACCCTTTAAAGTACGATTGAATCTTTCCACCACAGAAGCTTTGAGATCGCTGGCTGTGGAAAAATGAACGATTCCGTATTTTTTCATCAAAACCCCAAAACTTTTATTAAAAAATTCTTTCCCCGCGTCGGTTTGAATTTTTTTGGGCGGCTGACTTTCGGCAAAAATGGATTCAAAGGCATTCACCACTTCCTTTGCGGTTTTTCTTTTCAGAGCCCTCACGTAAGCTTTCTTGGAAAATACATCTATGACCGTTAATAAATAATTGTACCCATCATTGTGCTCAGACAGGGCCTGCATATCGCACAGGTCAGCCTGAAATTGATTTAGCGGGCGAGACACAAAAACCCAATTTCTAGGAAAATGTATTCTGGCGGGTTTGTGTAGAGTATATGCATCTTGCGTTGATAGGAATTTCTTAACATTTTCTACAGGGATAGTCTTTCCCATTTCATCTTGCACACCTCTACGGAGTCGCTCTACACCGCCAAAGCTACCGTGGTGAGCTGGGGTGTAGTATACTTTTTTCATGAAACGTATCTCAGACATGATAAGGAAGAATGAGAAGAAAAGAAAGGGTTTACAGTATTTATTCATTTTTATTAGCGATGCATCAGTCATTTTAAGTATACATATATAGATATAAAACATTAGCAAACACAATGCTTTTCCAAAAGACAACAACTAACATGAATGAATAATTAAAACAATAGCACACAACATACAAAAGTCTAAATCTACCTTTTTATCATTGTTAAAATCTGAGCCAGTACAGAATGATCCACAGTACGGTAAATGACATTGTGTATTTTTTCAAGCTCAAACATGATATTTACCGAATGATTTTTTAGCACAAGTTTGGTGGTAACATCAACGAGTAGAGCGTAAAATGCAAGCAGATGAGAGGCTCTCACTACATGATTAGCCAGGTCTTTTAAAATTTCTTTAAAGCATTCGGACAAACCAGATTGGCACAAAAATACTGTGTCGCGGATCATCGCACTCCAAAGTACCGGAGCGGGTTGGGATCTTGTTATTGCCAACAAGTTTTCCAGTCTCTTAATGTCCGTGTCTCTGACAAAAACATTGGTGTTTGTAGACGCTGAGACATTGTTCTCAATAACCTGACACAATAGCTTAATTAACTGAGAAATTACCAATTGGCTCTCAATGTCGGCGAGGACCTTTCCAAAGAAGCTCCCCATTTCCGCTTTATTTCTCAAAAACAGAATCAAGGATTTTTCCAAAACTCGGCCATCTCTTCCAGGTGCTCGATCGTAACCCCTTTTTCGCCGACCAGCGTGTCATACATGTCAAATATGGTGTCGTGGATTTTGGACGTTGACCTCAAACGTAGCAAAAGAATCTGCACGGCGGCTCTGACTTTGCGTTCCTCCGTCGGAATGTTGTACAGGTTTAAGAGATGTTTGATGGCCGGAATTAACTTGGGGGTGTAGAGTTTTTTCATCAGTCCATGAAAGTTGTCGTTGTAGAATTCGTGCTCGAGGACATCCAAGCAATCATGCTGGCGCTGGCTGGGATGCTGGATTTTGCATCCGTTGCACGTTTCTCTCTTGTACTTGTCCAGAACGTAGCTGAGAAGATGAAGCACACCCGCTTTTATCGTTTTAGCGAAGTCGAGGGGCCCACTGTCAATCTCATTCCCGCCGCTACCGCCTGATCTGGGTGGGGTCTGATCCTCAGCACTACTTCCTTCTCCGGGTGTAGTCTGATCTGGCTCGGTACCTCCTGAATAATTGTCTTCTGACATTGTCGATTCAGAAGAGGAGGAGGAGGAGGTGGTTGTGGATGATTGACAGGAGTCGGTGATGTGTGTGCAGGGCGCAACCACGACGCAGCAATCTTCCAGTATAGGCGATAAGGACCGAGGGTACGACGATGGACCTCTGCGGTTCGGTGTGGTTAAAGTCATGTCGGAGAAGAGATCCTCCGTGTCAGGCAAGGCGGGGGGAGACTCAGGTGTGTCCATAAACACAGCATCCTGGCACTGACTGTCGGCAAAGAGTTCCTGCGTGTCCGGCGACACCGGAGATGGTGGCGGTGTGCTCAGACACGCGTCGTCCTGGAGTTGCGGATCAGAGAGAAGCTCCTGCGAGACCGATGACTCCAGGGATGGTGGAGGCTCGTCCGAACGCTTTGCATCCTGGTAGTGCTGGTCAGTTTTAGTGTAAGGCCCCCAAAACTTTGAAAGGTCTTTAGGAGTCAGACGGTTGCTTCTGGTGTTTCTCTTGGTAGAAGGCATGGTTCTTCCAGCAGCTTTTTTCTTTCAGTAGTGGATAACTTATGGTTTGGACCGATGTATTTTATAGACTGTAAAAGTATGCCCCTCCTATTTAAAAGAGGGGGGCTAGGGTGGGGGGAGGGTCTAAATTGAAAGATGGTTATTTTTGTACCATCAAAGTATCGCTCCAGACGCGGCAACTGTGAAAAAGTAGGGTAATTTTATCATTGATTTCTTCCATTTTTTCTGACCATGCTACTGCTGGCAGAGTCAAAATGTTGCAAAAAACCCCACATTCTGAGTTGAAAAGATCCAGAACAAAGTAATGTCTTGATCTCTGCTGAGGGGTATTGTCTTTCTGCTTCTTATAACTAGCGCGGTAGAACCAACGGGCTGTGCCTGATGTTTTTGTCAACCAAATACTCACAAATGGTTCTTTTAGCTCACATAAATCGGTGGATGTGGGAAAAGGATTCAGCTTTTGCTTTTTTGTAGTATCAGAAGCAGCTTCTTCTTCTTCTTCATTATTTTTGATGTTTTTAGGGTTAGCTAGTTTTAATACACCCCAGTCATTTGATGACAAATCAGCCGCAGACATTTGCGTGGTTTCATAAACATTCTTCTGATACAGACAGAGTTCACCCGTCTCATACTTGAATACGTACCCCCAGCTCCCGCGTTCATCATAACTTTCAAGTGACCACTCTTGATGCAAAGGAAATGGAGGTGGTGTCTGAATTCTTTTCAAAAACACCAAAGACTTTTCATGCTGACCGGCAATACGTTTTGATTCTTGTAGAATTGTAATAACAGTTTCACTAATGTTACCTTTAGACATGGTCAAGCCAGTGTGTGTGTGTGTGTGTGTGTGTGTGTGTGTCCAAAGGTTGTATGTTCAAGCCACACTAATGCATAGAGTGCATAGAGTGCATAGAGACGAGCAAAGTAGGTCAGGTTTTTTTTTTTTTTTTTTTTCATTTTGGCGGGTGCAATAAGGCGGGACTTCCGGTTTGGGAAGGCGGGACTTCCGGTTTGGGGGCGGGACAAAGGGCGTGACGTCACACCTGTCAAAAGTTTGAGTGTTTGTATGTACTATCTCTCTCTGAGGAAAGTTATTAATATTCTGGATACAGTGAAAACAAACTATAAAAAATAGTCATATTGTTAACCTGGTTATATTGTAGGGAACATATTATATACAATTGGAGTATAAAACCATAAAAACCACCACTTTAAATAGATAATAGACTAATATAAGACCTCTTTACAGTTATTTGGGTCATTCTGCGCTTGTGCGACTTGCAGCGATGACGCGCTGGTGACGACATAATCCAAGATGGCGGCGGCCCGGACTACAGCCGACACTATGTAATAAAGGCCTTAAAAGACATGGATATAATGAAAAGAGTGGATGGACAGAGGCATAAACATGCAGACTTTCACACGGACACACACAGAGTTATTAAACACACACGGACCTCAGTACACACGGTAAACGGAACATGCTTCACCGGACGGCTGGCACTAGGACCCAGAGGTGGAGTAAATGCGTCCCTGTACTGCATGTACAGGCTGTAATATCATCAGTTTATCATTTTACCAGTTGTTAGAGCTACTGTCTTTACCAGGGAGATAATATTTATTCATGGTGATTGTTTTCCTGAGGTTTACTGAGCTTTTTACCAGTGATTAGTTCCTTTCTCTCTGCCGCTCCGTGGTCCAAACTGAAACCGTGTGTTATTGTTGAGCTGCTGCTTCAAAACTACAATCGAAATAAAGGTCAAAACAGTTCTCATGTGTGGTGTTCTGTTATAGTCCTAAACATGCCGACTTTATAAAAATAAATGTGGAAAAACTAATTCACAGCATTTTGTACACGCGTTGAAAGGATCCGAAAGGATCAGGCCCGCAAAAGGATTGGGCACTGGTACCTCTGGCGTCCGGCAAAAATAGAAAATCTGTGTAATAGTTGCAGAGGGTTCTGGCATGACGGACTCGTTACACAGCAGTGACGAACCACAATGAATTTAATGGAAACATATCAGCCCCATTGCTGTTACGCAGCAGATATGCATCCAGTGGAAATTGGGGGTTACACCACTCAGCTCAGCCCCTTTCTACCTTCTTGCACAAAGGTTATATGTGTGGTTGGGTATGCAAACCTTGCTGGTACCACTGCTTTGTTTTCGCTGCTTGAGTGCTTGTCGGGTGTAGCCCTGTCACTGCCTTGCAGTAGGTGCTGCGAGTTCTAACCCTTCGAAGGGGTGCACATCCTCAATTAGCCTGTGGGAGAAAGACTAAGCGCAAAAAGTGGCACTGGCAGCTAGCTGTGGCACTTCCAGTGGCAGCCTCTGCCCAAGCTACCACAACACCCCGAGGTACCGTGGCACCCGATGCAGGCAATACATGGCAGCACGGGTGCCTTGGCTGCTTCAGCCAAGCTGTGGCGGCAGCTCAGGCCATTTGAGGCATCTACTTCGCCTGCCACAGATGAATGGACTATGGGGGCTGTTTCTAATAATAATAAGAAACTGATTTAACCACCACAGACTTAGTACATAATAATGTGCCTGGCCCACAATCAGAGCGCTGAATGAATGAATGTCACAATCAGTGGGGGAGGGGGGCAGCCATATACTTCATACAAAATAATGTCAATTGTGGATTTTGCAACTGAAACCTTATAAAAATAACCTAGAGTAGAGATTTTTACTGTGTGCGTCTTAACTTTCCTCCAAGTTTGCTCTGTCAGTCTCAACAGCACAGTTACAGTATTAATGAGAAATAAAGGAAAAAGTTCACAGTAATGAAGACACTATTTTGCTTTTTGTTCATTATTTTCAATTGGGGTCATCAAATTTCTTCCCCAGTTTCTTCAAATCTTCTAAAGACTTTGTATTTGTCTTTATCCACCATTTCTTGGTAGAACATTTCATAGTCCCTTTTTTTTAAAAAAAAACTAAAGTGAAATGTTCTGCTGGGCAGTCATCATCATCATCATCATCATCATCATCATCATCATCATCATCATCATCACAATCATCATCATCATCATCATCATCATCATCATCATCATCATCACAATCATTGCAGTTTTGTAGTTCACAAAGGGGATCAATTTGCCCTTCTCTGTCCATTGAAGGGACAAGAGGAAGTTGGAGTGTCCCATAGAAACAGTTTTTTTGGCACCTGCAGTCATGCAGTCTTTCAGAAAATTTGCTGCAGAGAAGGGAAAAAGTGTAGTTAAAGTTTGCTATATATTTGTGTTATTCTGAAATAATTTCTCAAACTTGTTGCTAATTTATTGCACGTATTTTTAAAAGGGATATGGCTTGAATCAATATTTATGTGATTCAAACCCTTCAAGCTGCTTCTCTATTGAGGTCTTGTTTTTCCTGAAGCCACTAGATGGCAGTGTCTGATCAACAAATGTTTGAAAGCACACTTCAATGCCAGTCCTTCAGCCTCTCTTTTAAAACCAAGACTTCTATTTGATGAGCTCAGAAAATAAAGAAAGTACTTCATTTAGTCAGCACTATATAAAATAAGGTGCATGCACAACCACAATGTAAACCATGTCCTTTACTTTGTCTTCATAAGAAACAATTCCACTTGGTAACGGCCCATGTTCGTGATGCTCTGCAACCACTTGATCAAAATCTACAAAATCAACATGATTATTGACAAGATCATTATCAATAATAATAAGGATGTCCCGATACAACGTTTTCACTTCCAATACGATACCAATATTGCAGCCTTGCGTATCGGCCGATACCGATATTGATGTGATATGATGTCAGCACGAATCATACATACTTTTATGACTTATCTTGTAGTGTGGAAGGTTAGAAAAGTCTTGATCATGTGATGACACTCAAACAGAGAACAATAGTCAGCAACAGTAGGGATGAGGAAAACTGACCCATTTATTATTAACCTATTACCTGTCATCCCATTAAAGCAGGTCTGGGCCTGGTTAGTCGTTGGATGGAGACCACTGAGAATTCCAGGGGCCACAGTGGGGGACAGTCACCTCAGTGGTATCTGTCATTGTGTTCTTGGATAAGACACTTCACCCACATTGCCTAGTATGAATGTAGTGTATGAGTGAGTGTTGGTGGTGGTCAAAGGGGCCGATGGCACACTATGGCAGCCTTGCCTCTGTCAGTCTGCCCCAGGGAAGCTGTGGCTACCATAGTAGCTTACCACCACTAAATGTGGAGTGAAAGAATAATGCCTTAATTCTGTAAAGCACTTTGAGTGTCTATGATAAAGCGTTATATAAAATTCAATGCATTATGATTATTACTATTATTATTATTATTAACATAATATCTTCTACAATTGAATAAAATACATACAAAATAAATTATAAGACCCTGAAAAATAACCTAAATAAATCCAATAAAAACGAATTATACTTTTAAAGTGCAAACTATTCAAGTTCACTTCAGTTATTTTTTACTGTCACTCAGTATATGGTGGGAACAACTGGGCGGGAACAAAAACTTTTTTTTTGGTGATTTTAGATGTTGATAGTGATATTCGTTTTCTGGCTGATATTTGACCTATATTTGATCAATATACATATCAATATAGGATCGGGACACCTCTAAATAATAATGATGGTGATGATAATAATGTTTTCAGTCTTGTATTAATTACATTTTAGCTCACCACAGGCAAAATGACCTGCGACAGGAACTCCTGCTTCTCTCCTTCAGGATCATAAACTGTGATGATTTTTTAAGGCGGTTGATCACCTCTTCTGTCTGATTAACAAGTGAGGTGTATTGACTGCTTCATATGATTAATTTAATGCAATATACATTTTACCTAGATTTGAGTGTTGGCCTTTTGGATGTTTGGACACATGTTTTCACAATCAAACCCAGCAAGCACTGCTGTTGGAATGTTATATTTACTTGTCTCAGACTAGCTACAGCTATATGCCATAAACAAATCTAACTCCGGCCTTTGTTCTTGATTTATGGGAGTTTTACCACCGTAATAAACCTTTCTTTGTTCCTTAGCTAAAGCCTTAGACTCCACATGTTGGGTTTCTGTTACGAGGCCGAGCAAACACCCAATCAGACCAGTCCAGTCAAAAATGTAACGAGCACACACTTGACAGGCTGTGACATACGATCGTGTGTCCTTTTCTATGGAGGGCCACCAGAAGAAGCGACGAAGTTGTGAAAGGGTACGGTTGACACCCGGGTGGCAGGACAAGCGACTGGCATGTGTCCACTGCAGCACTTTTGAACGGGCTGAATCTGGGACAAACATCTTGCCAGGAGGGCCTTGGCCTGGATCTGGCTGTGTGCGCTGGGCCTCTTCTATGAGGTTCCTTATCTCCCAGGTAACTGCTGCAACAACTTGGGCTGGGGCCAAAATGGGGTCAGATTCACATTGGGGTTCTTCTGTAGAGAATTGTCTGGACAGAGAGTCTGGTTTGATGTTCTTAGATCCAGGACGATAAGTAAGAACAAAGTTGAAGCGACTAAAAAACATTGCCCAGCGTGCTTGACGAGGGTTTAAACGTTTAGCAGATTGAATGTATGCTAAATTTTTATGGTCCGTCCAAACTAAAAAAGGTTGTTCAGCCACCTCCAACCAATGTCTCCATTCTTCTAATGCCATTTTAACAGCTAGTAACTCACGGTCGCCAACATCGTAGTTTCGTTCAGCAGGGGACAACCGGCGTGAGAAGAAGGCACATGGATGAACGAGTCCCTGTGCACCAGACCTCTGACAGAGAACAGCACCCACCCCGGAGTCAGACGCATCCACCTCTACAATGAACTGCTTCGTGGAGTCAGGGCTCTTCAGCACTGGTGCAGACGTAAACAGGTTCTTTAGACGATTAAAGGCTGAGTCAGCTTCAGGGGACCAGGAGAACTGCAGGGATGGAGAGGTGAGTTTGGTTAACGGAGAAGCAACACGACTGAATTCCTTAATAAATCGGCGATAAAAATTGGCAAAGCCCAAAAATCTCTGGAGCTGTTTTCTGGTTCTTGGTACAGGCCACTCAACCACTGCTTTGACTTTTTCAGGATCTGCTTCGACTTGACCACTCTTTATAATAAATCCCAGAAAACTGACCTTAGTTGCATGGAATACACACTTCTCCGCCTTCACAAAAAGTTTGTTCTCCAACAGTCTTTGCAGTACTCGTCGAACATGGTCATGATGCTCGGCCTGGGTCTGTGAAAAAATCAGGATATCGTCCAAATAGACAAAAACAAAACGATTAAGAAAGTCTCTAAGTACATCATTGATGAGGGACTGAAAAACTGCGGGGGCGTTTGTGAGTCCAAAAGGCATCACCTGGTACTCAAAGTGTCCCATGGGTGTTTTAAAGGCAGTTTTCCACTCATGCCCTTCCTTTATGCGCACCAAATGATATGCATTTCTGAGGTCCAACTTAGTAAACACGGTGGCACCTTGAAGTGGGGTGAATGCAGAATCTAGAAGAGGCAAGGGGTATTTGTTCTTGATTGTAATGTTATTAAGGCCCCGAAAATCAATACAAGGTCTCAAAGATCTGTCTTTCTTAGGGACAAAGAAAAAACCAGCACCAAGGGGAGATTTAGATGGACGAATAAGTCCCGCAGCCAGGGATTCTGCAATGTATTTCTCCATGGCCTCCCGTTCTGGCTTGGATACATTGTAGAGTCTGCTTGATGGAAGCTGTGCCCCCGGAATGAGGTCGATGGTGCAATCATATGGTCTATGTGGTGGGAGAGACACAGCTTTGGACTTACTGAATACCTCCTGCAGGTCATGATATACTTCAGGAATGTTTGTCAGATCTGGACCATTCTCAGCGTCACCGGCAACAGTAAATCCTTCTAGTGGAGGCAGGGCAGAAAGCAAACAATTAGAATGACATAAGTTCCCCCAACTTGTCACACGCCCTTCCTTCCAATCAATGGTAGGGTTGTGCTGAACCAACCAAGGATGACCCAGAATCAAGGGCGTAGTGGGTGCTGAGAGTATATAAAATTGTATCTGTTCTCTATGATTCCCAGACAGGACTAAATTTACCGGCGCAGTCTTGTGAGTTACTCGGGCCAGTAACCTACCATCCAGCGCCAGTGTGGAAACAGGGGCGCTCAGAGTCTCCAGCTCGATGCCAGCCTGAAGTGCCACCTGCTGGTCCAAGAAATTATCTTCTGCACCAGAATCAATCAGGGCCAGTAGGGGAATAGACAGGGTATTAACACACAAAGAGGCCTGGATCTGAAAACGTACTGGAGTCTTAACGGTGGGAACAGGTTGGCTCATCTGTACCCCCACACTTACGGATGAGCCCGGTCTTTTGGCCGTGTTGGACAGCTGGCCAGGAAATGTCCTGATTTGCCACAATAGAGGCACTCACCGGCTTGCCGGCGACGTTGCAACTCTTCTGGAGTCAAATGGGCTCGGCCTAACTGCATAGGTTCTGGACCATCAATTTGGTCCACTTCAAAGCGAATTGGCTGACGACTGGGTCGAATTGGGGGAGATAAAGCAGTAGTACGGGTTGAAGAGCGGGCAGAGTTGTCTCTCTCCTTGCGCCTTGCTCTGATACGATTGTCAATCTTGTTAGCCAAAGAAATCAAAGATTCTAAATCGTCCGGTTCATCACGGGACATCAATTCATCTTTGATTTGATCACTCAAACCCTTGGTGAAAGCAGCACGTAAGACTTGTTCTGTCCAATCGACTTCGGCTTTCAGAGTCCAAAAATCAATTGAATAATCAGAAACGGATCGTTGGCCTTGGGACAGGGACATTAACTTAGCAGAGGCATCAGACCGGTAATCAGGATGATCAAACACCTGCTTAATCTCTTTCACAAAGTCCCTGTAGCGAACTTCATGCATAGCAGTATTTGAAAATCTTGCTTCAGCCCACTTGAGTGCCCTTCCCCTCATTAGTCCACACATGTACTGAATCCGGCTTATATCAGAGGAAAATGAACTTGGTCGTTGATTAAATACTGTAGAGCATTGGAACAAAAATCCTCGACACAACTCTGACTGACCTGCAAAATGTTCAGGGTCTGAAATGGCAGGCTCTCTGGGTCCAGGTCCTTGCTCGACTTGTTGCGGAGATGGAGGGGTTGGCTGGGCGGGTTGGGCCGAGGCATTTGACTGCAGGGAAAGCCACGCTGAAATCTGTTGAGTGAGGATGGTTACCTGTTGGGAGAGCTGCTGATTAGAAGCATGTAGAGCTAGAATACTCTGTTCATGTTGTCCAAGTAATCGTCCTTGATGAGAGAGAGCTTGTTGTATTGTTGGCGTGTCTTGATTGTCTGTTGGGTCCATCTTTGGCCAGATCGTTCTGTTACGAGGCCGAGCAAACACCCAATCAGACCAGTCCAGTCAAAAATGTAACAGAATTTATTGAGACCAAAAATGAAGGTAGTCGCAGTCCAGGAGCCAACCGTGGAGGCAGCAGGGCAGAGTCTGGAGGTGAATCAATATCTGTGCAGATGAGAGGTAAGTATTAGCAGGTGAAACCCAAGGCTAAAACTTCAGCAGCCAGAAAGTACAAACACTAGGAATTGAGCCAAAAAACAACGTTACCACGTAGGATAACTGACGATCTGGCGTCGAGTGGAGGAGAAGACCAGGTTATATACTGGAGCCTGTTGGTGGTGATGAGCTGCAGGTGAGTAACGAGCTCCAGCTGCAGTGCCGACTCCTCCCCACTCCACACCAGCAAGGACAGACAGGAACAAGAGGGAGGGAAAAACAGAGGACACAGGAGGGAGGAGCCACCAAATCATGACAGTTTCAGGTTTCCCGTCAAACCATATACAGTATGTGTTTGCTTGGCTGTTCGTTCCTCAGTGTAGCGTTTGGCTCTGCTGCTCTCAGACCTACGATGGAGGGTCTAACTACGACACTCATCTTCACGTTGTATTAATAAAATGTTGTTTATATCAAGAAGGTGTCCGCGCAAAATTCTTCACATCAACATTTAGATAAAGGGGAACCACCACACAAGTAAAGGCAAAACATAGAAAAAACATTTTAACCACCATGCTGACATAGGAAGATTCATGATACCCACATAGAAGCTTTGTGAAACTGGGTAAATGTAACCTAGCTAGTCAATATTTCCCATTCACCAGCATCACTCAGTCTAAAAATAGTTCTTCCCCAAAACTTGTCATATATTATTGTTATTTCTACTGTACATATACCTGGCTGTCCTAGTTGCTCGTTGGAACAAACAGGACTTTATTTTCCATACCAGGCAATGAAAGCTGGAGTCTGACTTTCTTTTGCTCCTTCTGTAGCATTTCTGCTGCAGTAGGTGGAAGTTCTGTGTAACAAAGACTTTTGCTGTAACCCTAGCATCCGGGAGTTCTCCTCGTTTGTTATGGTCGGTGTTTACATCCCACCTCAGTCTTGTGTAACAGAGGCGTTACAGCACCTGGCCGACCAGATAGCAGACGTGGAGAAAAAACATCCAGACTCATTGCTTATCATTCTCGGGGATTTTAACAGAGCAAATCTAACCCACGAACTCCCTAAATACAGACAACATATAAAGTGCCCCACCAGGGGTGCTAACACACTGGACCACTGCTACACTGTAATAAAGGATTCATATCACTCTGTTCCCCGTGCAGCTTTGGGGCTCTCTGATCACTGTCTGATTCACCTCATCCCCACCTACAGGCATAAGTTTAAATCTGCTAAACCTGTAGTAAGGACTGTAAAGAAATGGACAGAGGAGTCAAAGCAGGAGTTACAGGACTGCTTTGACTGCACTGATTGGAGTGTTTTTGAAGCTGCATCAGACAACTTAGATGAACTGACTGACACTGTGACATCTTACATCAGCTTCTGTGAGGACATGTGTGTGCAGACCAAGACTTTCTGCACATACAACAACAACAACAAACCCTGGTTCACACCTCAACTTAGGATGCTGCGTCAGGCTGAGGAGGAAGCCTACTCGAGTGGGGACTGGGTCCTGTTTAAGCAGGCTAAGTACACACTAACCAAGGAGATCAGAGTAGCCAAGAGGTGCTACACTGAGAAGCTAAAACAAAGCTTCTCAAACAAAGTTCCTTCAGAAGTGTGGAAAGGCCTGCGTGAGGTTACCAACTACAGGAAACCCTCCCCCCACCCTGCAGGTAACAATAGCCTGGCTGAAGACCTGAATAGCTTTTACTGCAGGTTTTCACACCCACCCCCGAGCTCATTAGCATCAGCCCATCACCTGGACTCTGCCCTTCCTGCTCCCCCCACTTCCCCCCCCACCTCACCCTCTGACCCCCCACCTGCCCTGAAGATCAATGAAAGAGATGTGTGCCAGCTATTCAAGAAACAAAATATCAAAAAGGCTCCAGGACAAGACGGAGTATCTCCCTCCTGCCTGAAAGCCTGTGCTGAGCAGCTGGCCCCCATCTTCACACGGATCTTCAATACATCACTGGAGCTGTGTGAAGTACCTTCCTGCTTCAAAAGCTCCAGCATACTGGTACTGAGCCACCTGAAGGACATCACAGACCCCTGCTGGACCCCTTGCAGTTTGCCTATCGGGCAAACAGGTCTGTCGAGGATGCAGTCAACATGGAACTGAACTACATCCTGCATCACCTCGACTCCCCAGGGACCTACGCTAGGATCCTGTTTGTGGATTTCAGCTCTGCATTCAACACCATCATCCCGGACATCCTTCACCAGAAACTCACCCAGCTCACAGTGCCGGCCTCCACCTGTCAGTGGATCACCAACTTCCTGACTGACAGGAAGCAGTAAGTAAGGCTGGGAAGCATCACATCCAGCACCCGGTCACTCAGCACTGGCGCCCCTCAGGGGTGTGTTCTCTCCCCACTTCTATTCTCCCTCTACACCAATGACTGCACCTCAGGGGACCCCTCTGTGAAACTCCTGAAGTTTGCAGACGACACCACCATCATCAGTCTCAGCAGGGACGGGGACGAGTCTGCCTTCAGACGGGAGGTGGAACAGCTGGCTCTCTGGTGCAGTCAGAACCATCTGGAACTGAACCCGTTCAAGACTGTAGAGATGACAGTGGACTTCAGGAGAAATCCCCCCCCACTCACCCCCCTTACCATTCTGAATAGCAAAGTGGCTACCGTGGACTCCTTCAGGTTCCTGGGATTCACAATCTCACAGGACCTGAAGTGGACCTCCCACATAGACACAACCAGGAAAAAGGCACAGCAGAGGATGTACTTCCTGCGTCAGCTGAGGAAGTTCAACCTGCCCCAGGAGCTGCTGATCATGTTCTACACCTCCATCATTCAGTCTGTTCTGTGCACCTCCATCACTGTCTGGTTTGGATCTTCAACCAAACTAGACAGACACAGACTACAAAGGATAATCAGGACTGCAGAAAAGATCATTGGTGTTGATCTGCCTTCCATCCAAGACTTATACCTGTCCAGGGTCAGGAAACGGGCAGGTAGCATCACTGCAGACCCCTCCCACCCTGCACACAATCTGTTTAAACTCCTCCCCTCCGGCAGACGCTACAGATCACTGTACGCCAAAACTACCCGCCATAAAAACAGTTTCTTCCCCCAGGCTGTCACTGTGATCAACACTAAACAGTCAGAGTGTCAGACCTGTTTCTGTTACTGTGAAATAACCTGGAACTAAACATAACAACCCTGGATCAACCTGTCACTGAGAATGTTCATGTACATAATATTTATTTAAATGTTCACCTGCACTACTGCACTATTATCTTATTATTATTATTGTATTTTTATTTTATTTCGTTATTATTATTATTATTATTATTATTATTATTATTATTACTATTATTATTACTATTATCTTGTTATTTTATTTAGTTTGCACATATTAGTCTAACTACTCTTATATTTATGTTTATACTTCTTTTTTTATTTATTTTTATTCATTCTAGTTGATTGTTATTATTTAATGCACTATCTGAGAGAGCACAGGTCACCCAAGACAAATTCCTCGTGTGTATTCATACACTCTTGATCAATAAAGTTGATTCTGATTCTGATTCTGATTACCAGTACAGATTTGGACACATGATGAGATTAAGTCATCTAACCTCAGCATTCACATTTTTTATCTTGCATGGTGCAGACGAAGAGCTCTGCACTGGTTGAGGGTCAGAGCCTCGGCAGTGCCCTCAAGATTTTGGACTTCTCTTTCAGCAGCAGCCTAGTTAGGAGCAAAACAATGAATTTTGATAAACCCACAGACCACCTATGCACTGAACAGTAAGTCAAGTACCTTACAAAACTCAGAACTTACAGAACACACAAATACACCACAATGAACAGTGTCCTGCTGCTTCCACTGTTTTGGATATCGCCCAATTTTGAAGGCCACCTGAAAATGTGAAGGTGCCAATAGTAAGATCTGGATTTCTTTTGCTTTGAAGTCCAACACCTACAAGGAAATGCATCAGTCAACAATATAAATAAGACAAAGCTTTAGCTTAACTGACATTACAGTTAAAAGATAAGTCATGGTGGAAGGATTTTTGTCCTTCTGTGTCATTTCATGTAAGCTGCTCAACAAAACCATTTCCATAAAAACTAACCTTTGCTTGTCCAACTCTAAATAAGTAATAATATACATTTTAACTTTTACATTAGTGGTGGCTCACCCACAGAATGAAATGGTTCCCTGTCTCTGGAGAAGAATGACCCACAATTATGGGGAGAAATAGCTTTTCTGAGACCTAGCGCACAACAATAACATCAGGTACAGTCAGGTCCATATGTTAATGACATTCTTGTTCTTCTTCAATTACATAAAAAGAAGAGTTGAAAAACGACCTACAGGGATGCGTTTCACTACTGTCACTGACTCCTCCGCCGTTGGACCATTCGCGGTGCCACAAAATCAAATCGAATGTTCTTTTAGAGCCACACTGTTACAAAAAACATAGCATGCATGTTTTAGTTAAGATTTTAAAAAGAATTCCAAAATCATAAAGGGAGAAAATTTAAAATTTCTTGTGCCAGCTGTGCGACTCTGTTGTTAACTGCCTGAAATTAAAAACATTTTAAATAACAATTAAGATTTTTTTTGATTGCAATATGAAAGATAAACATTTCTGCAGTTAAAACAGTGATATAAGTCCTTCTTATATTTATATGTTATTTATGTTATATGGTCAAAAGAAAGGTTTTTTGTTAAACTTACATCATCAGTCAACCATGGCATAACCATTGATGACTAAGTTAACAACTCCAGTGGGCAAACACTGACAATGTCCTGAGTCATGGCCTGCTTCTCATCACGCGACTCAGACAGTAGAGCCTTCAGTTTTGCTTTAACACACAGATTATTCAAAAATATGAATTCTTGACACATTCCATCACTGTCATCAACAGCATACCATTTTGCTGTGAATGAAGACTTGCTGTCCGGTTGGATGGTGAGCGTGCCCTCTGACTTTGTAAGGACATTGACCTTCTTCCCCTCTAACGAATAGCAAAGAAGTACAAAGTAATACTTTTCTGAAAAACATGTTTACGTTGCTAGTACATTTATATTTTCACAAGTTTGGGCAATTTAATCAGAATTAGAAGTATGTGATGGCATATTGCTCTGTATTATCAGATACTGGCTTACCAGCAGACTGATGTCCTAGCATCTCATGCTAGCCAATATACAGTTGGGTGTTGCACAGGTCCTCCATTTCACCCGTACACTTTGCTTAAAATGTGAGTATTTTACAGTTGCCAGTTCACGATTTAACTGCTCTGCAACTGCAGAATTCACTTCAGTTCGAAGGGTTGGGTAGACATCGACACTTCTTAATCTCTCTTCTGGACATTTCTGTTTTTTTATGGAATTGGTCATAGAGTGAGTGCCGTTGATTGGTCCCTGTGATCGGACGTTTGGCTGACATCCGATCACAACCTGGTTCTCCCTGCAGTGAGAACGCAGACCTTGGAGTTGGGATGTCCCGATCCGAGTCCTTTGATTTTGAGAATTGGCAGATACCGAGTCCAGATCCGATACTTTTATAATACATTAAAAAGATAAAGAAGAGCAAAATAACAGATCCAGGATGTCCCTTATTTATTTTATTCATCTTATTTTAACATTCAACCCTAAACAGAAAACTTCTGTGATGTAGCTTGATCAATCAAGCAATAAATTAAAAACAAATTCACTTTTGACTTTAATGCAAAATTAAATAATATTAAATAAAAATGTCTAATATAAAAATGAACAGTGTCTCATCTTAAAATACCCAACAGACATGTTAACAAATAAGAAAATAAAAGTGCTGTAAAGTAAGGCCAGTAATGTGTTTTTAGGAACTGTACTCTTAATGTTTATTCTCCTCATTTAGTTTCACACATTAAAATGTATGTTTTTCTTGATGAAAAGTATGACAACTTTATTTTGTTGTCATTGCAGGTGCAGAGCATGTAAAGTATCAGCTGTTTATTAAATAAAGTGTGTGATGTCTGCAGATAGAGGTTGATTTAGAACAGGGGTTCTTATCTGGTCTCATCCTGGGACCCACATTTTTCCACAGTCATTAAATCACAACCATTTATTAATTTATTTTAGAATTCAACCAATTAAATTTAGTTTTTCAAAAATTGCTGTTGAAAAAATACACATATATAATATACTGTATGTATATCCATCCATTTTCATACCCGCTTATTCCCGTTTATCAGGGTCACGGGGGTCTGCCGGTGCCAATCTCTGGCTCTCATAGGGCGCTGGGCGGGGGTACACCCTGGACAGGGCGCCAGTCCATCCCAGGGCAACACAGACACAGACAACCATTCACTCATTCACTCCTATGGGCAATTTAGAGACTCCAATCAATCTTACAGTCATGTTTTTGGATTGTGGGAGGAAGCCGGAGTACCCGGAGGAAACCCACGCAGCACGAGGAGAACATGCAAACTCCACACAGAAAGGACCCAAGTCCACCCCAGGGCTTGAACCCAGGACCTTCTTGCTGTGAGGCGGACGTGCTAACCACTAAGCCACCCGACGACACCATGGGTTGTCGTCGGGTGACAGCGCAGAGGCGAGAGAGACAGAGGCTGTGTTCACACTGCAAGCCTTAATGCTCAATTCAGATTTTCTATTTGTCCATTCACATTAGCATTTAAAATGTGACCTATATCCAGTGACGTGCCGTGACCACTAGGGTTGGGTAGGCACGTTGCAAATCGAGACCACCAATGACAATTTCATATGTTTCTGCTGTCAAATGTTAAATTTTATTTGTATAAAGCAATTTCCAACAGTCATCTCAATGCTCTTATCAAAATGTAAAATTTATAATAAGAAAGAAAAAACCCAACAAGATCCACATGAACAAGCGTTTAGCCATCTAAAAAAATCAACATCATAAACACCATTAAAGAAACATAAACAATTATTTAATATAGCCTCCATACTCTCCCAACAACATATATCTCATGACACGACAGCACAACTGTTGTTTGTGTTGGAAACACAGAAACACAGAGAAAATGACAACTCAGAACAGCCTCAGTGAGGAGCATCCACAAAGTCAATCCTTCCTTTTGTACCATTCACTGTGAAAAGTATGAAATATTTTCTAACCTTACCTTTGCTGAAGGTCTGGTAACTCAGGTGTTGGTCTCCATCTTTTAAAAGCTGCCGTTTTTTTCCTCAATAAAAGTTTCTCTATCATCTCTCGCGCTGTCATCCACACTGTTATCCCGCCCACTAGCTAGAAAACGTAGCAGCAGCGGTCACGTGATATCAATTCACTAATGTACTGTGAACTTACGTATAGCATATAGCATAGCACGGTTACGTCCAAAGACAGCTCTCTACGCTGCCTCTGTACGTAAATGGTTATCATCTTGGGGACCTGACTGCTCAGGCGCAAACGCGTAAAATCACGCAATGAGAACGGAGACAGAAGAGCAACGTGCCTTCGGGAGGGGGCGTGGCCTCCCTCTGCTTTACAGCGGAGCGAAAAAAAAAAAAAGACTGTACAGCTGTTCCAGGAAATAGCGCTGTTTAGTCATTTGGGCTATGAAACGCACAAAATGCGGACACTTTCAAACTTATAAGTACTGTAGGCTATTGGAAATGGAAAAATAAATAATTCATAATTATATGATAATTAAAAAAATAATAATAATAATAATAATAATAATAATTAAATAATCAAAATATCAATTCACCCTTGGGTAGGCACTGCCTACCTTGCCTACCCTGACGGCACGTCACTGCCTATATCAGACTCCAGTGTGAATGGTATGTGGCTCCAATCCGACCCACATGCGCATTGTCGTGTTTGTCTCAGTTTTTGTGCAGTGGAGCCGGAGAATGAACGAGCAGGTGGAGGAGGATGAAGAGAAAGAAAAAGACATAAATATATATATATTTGCTCTTCAGAGCGGTCTCATTATGATTCGCTCACTAGAAACCAAAGTGTGGCTGTTTTGACCAGGCAAATGCGAACCATGGCTGGCTTGACCGCATTAGTTTCAGGGGTGTCTAAACGTGGTCCTGGAGGGTCGGGGGTCCAACAGGTTTTCATTGTGTCCCTGTTCCAACACAGCTGGGAGACTCGTTAGCAAAGCTGCTTCAGAATATCAGAAATGTTGGAGCAGGGACATATAGACATATGAACTATAGATGTATGAGGTGTAGCCACACCCCCTCCCATTTACACCCCCACAGCCCATCAGCCTTGAATCCCTAATTAATTATGCTTTCAAAAAAGATTGCACTTTTCTTTTTTTTTTTTACCGTTTTTTTTGTCACAATGGGGGGCCCTGGGAGTTTTTCATTTTTCTAAGTCGGGTACAGCAGAAAAGGTTTGTAGCCACTGCCTTCATTGATCAGTGTAAATTCTGCTATTTTTAAAAGGACGTGTTGTAAAGACTAATGTTGGAGATGTGCGCTCATCTTGAAATCATTTTGAAGCAACCCTTACCTGCACTGAATTGAAATATTTTAGAACAATCCACTGAAATACAAGGTTTTACAGAACAGCATGCTATTGTAGACTCAACATGTAAGGTTAGAACATGATTATTATAATAATATGTTTTGATCTAAAGTGGGCCAGTCTGAGGTATGAAGCTCCAGGACTGAAAATGAGTCCCACTGTCACTATAGACAAGACAACGCCACAGACACAGAAACCATTTAGCAGGGTTCACCTTTCCTACAGGTTCTTCTGTACATTAAAATCACAGTTATCAGAATCGGAACGAATCTTTTTGTGTGGATTTTATTGCAAAAAAAAAATATATTTTTTTTTTATTGATAAGAACTCAAATATGTTTCACACAGAAAAAAAAATGGTGAAATGTTAAAATCTTGAATTTGGAAAGATACTCACTCAGACTCCTCTGTTTTAAATTTTAAATGGTATTATTTAACAAATTCCACCAAGTGTAACAAAGAGTTCCTTTGACCTAGTCAGTCATTTAATGGGTGAAGCTATGGGGGTGGTGTTCTAGTGGTTAAGTAAGCAGTTGTGGGATTTGTGGCGTAAAAGAGGAGGAGTCTCTGGTCAGATGCTCACAGGGTTTATAGTCAGAGTTACACAAACAAACAAACAAACAGGCCTTCAGTTCATGTGTTGATCAGAAATCATTCAAACAAGCGGTGGTTGATATTGATTTGTGATGAACTAACTTCTGCTTCCTCCATCACAAAGAAAAATTGACCCTAGGAATGTAGTGGATAAGTCAGAAAAATATCAGATGATTTAATGAACCTGTATTTTAATATAAATGTCTGTCTGTAAATTCCAATAAAATACTGAGAGCTTTTTTAAATTTTACTAATTGGAAAAATAAATCATTATTTGTTGATGATAATTCGTTTTATTAATAAAAGTCATGTTCACTTCTTCTCACTGAGCACAGAACACAAACAGTTAAATAATGCTTGTTTCTCACATTGTGAAAAGCAGGTGACCACTGAAGGTGGTGTGGCGAACAGCAACATCATCATGTATCCTGGAGTTCTCCCACTGACGCAAAAACACAACATCTCCCACCTCCAGCAGCAGTGTAGCACCATTAGAGGAAGCTGCTGCACCAGAAGTCTGATGCTCATATGCAATACAAATGATCTGTCCGTTCTTCACCAGTGTGGCCCCTGAGGGTTGTGAAGGGTCTCCAGGGCCATACATGTAGAGCTCAAAGTGATACGCCCCCCTCACTGGTGCAGTAAAGAGCCCTGTAGGACAGCTTGGTCAATAATAGATTCATCTTAACATCTTGATATTTAATAAACCAGTGATGTCCGTACCTGTCTGTGGGTTATAGGCATTTCCAATATTTTCAATAATGTTTCTAAAGATCAGGTTTGTGTGTGTGTTGAACGGTCCTGTGTTTCCTGATCCAGAAGCCAGCAGAGAGGCGGAGAAGGCAACCTGCCTCACTGTATGAGAGAAAAGCCCTTTTACAGCAGCTGATGGTCCAGGAACAGGACTGCTGTGGTACTGAGATAAAATCACAAACCTTCTCTGTCTTTCCTCAGAGCTTCCACCTGCTTTTCAGTCATGTTTGCTTTGGTTTTAATGGTGACCAGTTCTGCTGCTTGTGCTGAAAAAAACATTGGCACTTATTCTATATTGAAAGAACGCAACACTTTTTGGTCATCAGCATTAATAAGGTGTCATTACAGTAAGTGTTGTTTGCTAAACTATGACACCTTTGGAGCTATGTTGGCATTTTTTGGGTTAGGTGGAGGGATCTAGTGGGGTTAGGGTAACAAACAACACTTAATGACAGCCTTTATGACACTGTAGTATAATTAAAAAAACAGGCATTTCCCTTTTTTTGAGGCAGTGTGCTGGGTCAAAAAGGTCCAAAGATGCTAAGAAAAAAGGTCCGCACAACTGCGTGGTTATCTCCCAATTTCAGTTTTCATTTACACCAAAAACGTGACGTTTCGGGCTGACCGCCCTTTATCAGACATGTCTCTCTGATAAAGGGCGGGGATGAAGGGTGTAAATTAAAACGGAAATTGGGAGATAACCACGCAGTTGTGTTCTTAGAATCTTTATGACACATTATTCATGCTAATGACAGGTGTCTTGTCATAATAGTGACAGCGTAATGCCAGCCTAAAGTTTTACCCACTGTTTTTGTTCATTAGAATCCATTCAGATATCTGTGATTTTTCATGAAAAATGTTTTCATTGAATGATTCACGTTCAGAAGAACACTTTAAAAGTTCTGTCATTACAAACGTTATACTTACTTTGGATTTGTTTCTGTTGTTGTGTGTCTTGTTGTTGCTGCTGTTGTAGTTGTTGTTGCAGTTCTTTGTACTGTTGTTGTTGCAGCTTTTCCAGCTCACTTTTTTGCAGTTTCAGTTCATTCAGTGTGGTTGATAGCTCTAAAATATAAAGTACATCTTCATGAGAGATAAATCCACCCTATGAAGGACAGATGCAGCTTATTTTAATATACAGTGTATTTGTTTCTGTTTCAAAGTCTGCTTTAAGATGTTTATAACATCTAATAAAGTCTTCAAACACAAAGCTTTTATTTATCAGAGATTTGTTGATACTTTTGTATCTATTACCTTGAGAAACTATTCCAGTATAAATCTATGTTTCTAATGTGTTCCACTATGTTCCAATGCTGAGTGATGTGCATCACATTACCTTCATTCTGTCTTTGCAGGTGTTTCACCTCCACCTTCAGTTCAGCCAGCTGGACGCTCATGTCTCTCAGCACAGAGTTGATGTTGGGGATGCAGATCTGCTGTTGGTTCAGGAAATGTAGAGGTTTGTCTCCTGCAGGTTTGGTTGAAATGATTTCTGAGTCAGCTTGGGGTACAGCTGCTGAGACGCAGCAGATACTGAGCAGCACTAATGGAAGAAGCAAAGCCATCTCTCTTCTCTGTCTGTGCATTTCAACTGTTAAACCATCCTTATATAATCCTGACTGTAAGACAATGATCAATGAGTTACCCGAAGAGTTTATCAGATACACGTGCAGGAGATAACATTCAGTACTTTGAACATTAGATCAAACATTATTGTTATTCATATCAGAGGTCAAACACAGTTAGAAGCAGCATTCCCATCAGTGCAGAAGCTGTGAATCATCTCTACACAATCTCCACTGATGTGTCGTGGCTTTGGGTCAGAGCCTTTATTCTTGAAGTGCACTATTATTTCGTTGGTATTTGAAGTGTTCAGACCCAGGCTGTTACTGTTGCACCCAGAGCTGCCAAGTGTCACCCTTTGAGTGTGACAGTTACGCAATTAGACCCATTCTCACACCACATGCCACACTTGACATTTGTCACCCTTATATTTCCCCATTTAATACTCTTATTTTTTTTTTATGACAATGAACTTTGGTCCTCGCAGCTTGCCGTAGTTCAAGTCAGTGTCGGCATCATGGGGGGCCATTTGCGGGCACTGCCCCCCAGATGACCTACTGTGCCCCCCCACTCTTCTCACTACAGGAGGAGCTTTTTATTAATCAAAGATATCCTATTGGCTATCGCAACTGCCTGTGTTCATTCGCTGACAGCGGACGGGAGTCTGCTCCATTGATATAATATACTGTGGTGTAATTGTTTTACATTTGTGCTATTGAACGTACCCTAGAGCTATTGTTTGGATCAGCCAATAGAATGTGTATATGTCTATAGCCTGCTCTGTTGATTCATGTGATGTCACTCACATTGCTGCGTCGTGACAAAGCGAGAGCGCTAAATTCAGGTGGAGGGCAGGAAGCCTGAGAATCTGCCGTCTGAAATCATCAAAATGCCCATATTTTGTGTAGTTTATGGCGGCTTCAGTCGTTCTAACTGAGAAAAGGAAAAGAGATTTTATAGAGTACCAAAGATTGTCGTTCACAAAGGTGAGAAATGTAAAAAGCTCACAGAACAACGCCGTAAAAAGTGGATTTTAAACCTACTACTGCTGTCGGGAGGAGCAGAGTCTGCTGATGCCCGTGTCTGTAGCGACCACTTTGTCAGAGGTATATTAACAAGCTAACTTTGTTTTTGTGGCTGTGTTTAAATAGCATTAGGAATCCGTGTACCCTTCGTTCTTTGGTTATTCGGTTTTAAAACCAAATCAAAATAACAAATAAAGTGTGGTTATTTTGTTTTTTTTTTTATTTAAAACCAAAACGAAATACAGAAAAACCAAAAACCAGATAACCAGCGTTTTTCTGTTTAATTTAATTTCTTTAAACTTGTTCTGTTTGTGTAATATTTATGGAGAAAATAGAGCGAGAACTGCACCTCGTTTTCTTCCCCAGGTCCTGGACCAGGTCTCCTCACACAATAGGACTTTTTAGGATTTATTCCAGCAGTTTTCCTGGTTCTGCTCATGTTTTCATTCAGTCTGTGGATGTTTACAGTCCAAATAGTATCTAAATAAGCTGGTGACTGGCTATTAAAGGTGAGGCTGGTGTGAGGAACAATAGATGTTAGAACTTCTACCATTTGACACTTTGCAAAAAAGAATAACTTTTTTTAGGGAAGTAAAAAAAAATATTTTATACGTTATAAATATTGCTAACAGCAGCTGTCAACACACACGGAAGTTGATCATAAGAAATGAGGAGCACCAGTAGATTTATTACATGACCTCTGGTTCCACACATGTACATGTTTTACGTAACATCCATTTTTTGGTTTCGATTTTTAATTTATTAATAACGTTTCAATTCACCAGTAATGTGACTTATGCCTTGCTCCTTTTTATGTCTGGACTGGGAGCAAAAGTCCGCACAGTCTCCAGTTTATCTGGATACTATTTGGACCGTAACACTGTTCAGTAAAGTTGGCAGATAATCACAGATTCAGACTTCCAGCATAATAATCCATCCATCCATCTTCTTCCGCTTTATCCGGGGCCGGGTCGCGGAGGCAGCAGTCTCAGCAGAGATGCTCAGACCTCCCGATCCACGCACACTTCCTCCAGCCGTTCTGGGGGGACCCCGAGGCGACACCAGGCCAGCTCAGAGACATAGTCCCTCCAGCGTGTCCTGGGCCTTCCACGAGGCCTCCTCCCAATAGGACATGCCTGAAGCACCTCCCGAGGGAGGCGACCAGGAGGCATCCAAAACAGATGCACGAGCCACCTCAGCTGGCTCTTTTCGCGAAGGAGCAGCGACTCTACTTTGAGCTCCTCCCGGGTGACTGAGCTTCTCACCCTATTTCGAAGGGTGCGCCCAGTAAAGGAAACTCATTTCGGCCGCCTGTATCCGAGATCTTGTCCTTTCGGTCTTTACCCAAATCTCATGACCATAGGTGAGAGTAGGAACGTAGATCGATCGGTAAATTGAGAGCTTTGCCCTCCGACTCAGCTCCCTCTTCACCACAACAGTTCAATACAGCGACCGCATCACTGTTGACGCCGCACCGATCCGTCTATTGATCTCACGCTCCATCCGACCCTCACTCGTGAACAGGATCCCGAGATACTTGAGGCAAGGACTCTCCACCGACCCAGAGAGGGGAAGCCCCCTTTTTCCGGTGAAGAACCATGGCCTCAGATTTGGAGGTGCTGATCCTCATCCCGGCCACTTCACACTCGGCTGCAAACCACCCCAGTGCACGCTGAAGGTCCTGATTTGATGAAGCCAACAGAACAACATCATCTGCAAACAGCAGAGATGAAAACTTGAGGTTCCCAAATCGGACTCCTTCCGGTCCCTGGCTGCACCTAGAAATTCTGTCCATAAAAGTAATGAACAGAACCGGTGACAAACGGCAGCCCTGGCGGAAACCAACATGCACTGGAAACAGGTCTGACTTACTGCCAGCAATGTGAACCAGGCTCCTGCTGCGGTCATACAGGGAACGAACAGCCCTTAGCAAAGGGCCCCGGACCCCATACTCCCGGAGCACCCTCCACAGGGCACTACAAGGGACACGGTCAAACGCCTTCTCCAGATCCACAAAGCACATGTGGACTGGTTGGGCGAACTCCCAAGAACCCTCGAGCACCCGATGAAGGGTATAGAACTGGTCCAGTGTGCCGTGACTGGGACGAAAACCGGGCTGTTCCTCTTGAATCTGAGGTGTGACTATCGGCCGGATCCTCCTCTCCAGCACCCTGGAGTAGGCCTTGCCGGGGAGGCTGAGGAGTGTAATCCCTCTGTAGTTGGAGCACACCCTCCAATCCCTCTTCTTAAAGAGAGGGACCACCACCCCGGTCTGCCAATCCAGAGGCACTGTCCCCAACTGCCCAAATGTTGCAGAGACGTGTCAACCAAGACAGCCCTACAACATCCGGAGACTTAAGGTACTCAGGACGAATCTCATCCACCCCCGGAGCCCTGCCCCCGTGGAGCTTTCCAACCACCTTGGTGACTTCAGCCCGGGTGATGGGCGAGTCCGCCTCTGCTTCCTCATTGGAAAACGTGGCAGTGGGATTGAGGAGACCCTCGAAGTACTCCTTCCACCCCCCGACAACATCCCCAGTTGAGGTCAGAGTTCGGTTGAAGAGAGATGGGTGAACTGAAAGAGAGGCTGGGGAAGGTGAGGAGAAGGTGGATCAGTTGGCGCTGAGTGACCTGTGGGGGGAGTGAGGATGCTGTAGATGGTGTTACCTTTGGATTGAAAGTAAGCAAGGAGTGAGTTGCATTTGGAAGGATGCTGATGTATTATAAGCTTCATTGCCAGCCTGTATTCTCACTCAGAGTCCGACTTGCTGTGATTGCTCCGTGGAAGTTCACGGTAAGAAGAGTGTACGAAGTGGTGTATTAGTCTGGTTCCAGTAAAAAGTGACCATAAAAAGCTGTAAATGTACTGATATGTAGACATGGGGCAGCGAGGAGGAGACTTCATGTAGTAAAGGAAACGTATCAGTTGAAACACCAACACTTCTGCGAAACCTAACTTGAGTACAGCAGCCCGCCTACCTGCCCGTTCTGATTGGCCGAGTTGTCTGACGTTCACCCTCATCAGCCAATAGGGTGCTACCTATGTTAGGCTGTTGCATTTGTTTGGATATTTCTTTAAAAAGTGCTAAATTATTGTAATGCGGCCAATAAAACACAGTGCTTTATAGCTTGGAAATTACAGTACCTCCTTTCTGTTGCAGACAAGGAGAGCCGAGGTAAAGGTAGCAGTGTCAAGGCATCAAAATCTGAGACAAACAGCTACAACATGAGACATGTATTTTGTCAAAATTGTTGTTACAGTTTTCATTTTTAATTTCTGGTTAATTAAAACTAGCATTAGGAGGCCAAATAAAAGGCCAAATTTTTTTCACCGGAACGCATCATGTCACTAAAGTTTCACTTTTGTCATTTTCTTAAACCTGGCAGCCCTAGTTGCACCACGATGTCACTTTGTTAAATATAAATATTGGGAGGAGGAAATGCAAATACATTAATGTTGCATGATCAAATTTAACAAACCTTGAACAGTTTGTGGTGCCTGTTGATTTAGCACGTTGTCCCACAGGGAGGTGGTAACTGTCACAGCTTTACACACAGTGATGGCTGCAGTGATTGTCACAAGGAGAAGACGAAAGGAGAAACCAAAGGCAATGGAAATAACAGATGTTTAATGCTCCAGTTAGCATTTTGGGAATGACTGAATCAAAAACAATAGAAATATATCACCTGTCCATCAATGCTTTTTTGGAGACTTGGGTGACTGCAATCACGGGACAATCTCATTCAGCAATTTCTCATAAACAATTTCTCAGGTATGTATTTATTTTGTCTTTCATTCAGAAAACATGTAAATTCAACACATTTTGTGGCCTATTGTTTACCTCCTGCAGAGGAAGTACTGCTGCCCAACACATGAACAAAACAAGCTAATATATTTACAGTCACTGAATTAAAAGCTGTGTAGATTGTGTGTGAGCTGTCATGACAAAATAAATCAACTGTGCGGCACTACTTCTCTCTTTCTCTGAAGGATGGACACTGTTTGGGTCTCTCCAAACCAAGAACATATTCAACAAAATGGGTCAACAGGTCAAACTCCACCCAAACCCCACCCAAAAAAAAGCATAGTCATTAAAATACTCTGGGCGGTGTCTCCATCGCCTCTGAGGGTACCTTGGAATTGTTACAGTACTGTCATCATCTTCGCTGTCCGAAGATGGTGTGGGACAATGACCATTGGCATTTATCTTTTTAAAGACAGATAAGTACCTTGTGATGGAATGTCCATCACTGCTGGCAGTGACCATGGAGCCATTGATGATGTGGGATTCACAGCTGTAAGATGACATAAGCTTGTTTTGTTTTGGCTGACGATGCAACACTGTGCCAACACTGTGCCAAGAGTGAGGGAGCTAGACTTTACGTGATGGCAGGCATCTGTATTTTGTTTCACCTTAATCTTTGCTTGTTTGTCACGCTCTCTGATGATGCGATCAGCACTGTTTTGAGTGGTGTTGGAGAGTGCTGGGATCTTGGTGTAGATTTTACGTTGAAACATGAGCTCTGCACCAGACCCTTCAGTGGTGCTGTGTGGTGTTGAGCGATATTCACAAAGAAACGTGTTTAGAGTTTGTTTCCAGGGGACGCTCTGACTCTCTGCTACACGTATAGCTTTTCCGAGTGTACGCATGAAGCGCTCTGCAGTTGCATTTGCTTGTGGCCATAATGGCGTAATCTTTCTGTGTTGGCATCCCATGTGTGATAAAAACTTTGAAAACTGCACGCTGTTGAAAGGAGGTCCATTGTCTGTTTTTAGTACTTAATTTATGCTAAACATTGAAAATGTTTTATCTATTAGTGGGATCACCTTATTAGTTGAGGTGGATCTCACAGTCTTGACAACTGGATAGCGTGTGTACTCATCCATGATAACTAACAGGTACTCTGCAGTGGGAGTGGACCATAAAAGTCTGCACTGACTGTGTGCCAAGTGGACTCTGGTAACTCGGACATTTTTAGAGACTCAAGTTGTGTCGCTGGAGTGTTTGCTTGACATGCTAAACAGTTTTTAACCACAAGCTCTGCTTTTTGGTCTATGTTTGGAAACCGCACTTTTGACCTGAGTAGTGTCTTTATTTTCACAATGCCTTGATGTCCCTCGTGGGCTAACTGTAACACCTTGTCCTCTAGGGCTGAGGGGATGATAATCCTGATGCCTTGAAGTAGTGTGTCATCAGTAGGTGATACTGTCAGTTCACCGCTGATTTGTTTGTGCTTTTGTAGGGCAGTGGCGTCTTGTGAATTTTTTGTGATTGTGTGCCATGTGTGTGTTCCTCATATGTTCACTGACCTTTTGCAGGATGGGGTCTTTTAGGGTTTCCTCTTGGATTTCGGCTAGAGTCATCGCTTTGGGTGTGGCGTGTTGTGCCATGAAGTTGATGTATTCTTTTGCTACTTTTGTTACTCAGGTGTGCTGTCCATGCTTTGTAGAAACTGTGGTGTCTGGACATGTAGTCTGCTGGATTTTCAGACCACTCTGAGATCGTAAGGCTGCAGTCTCAAACACATACCTGTCAAGTATCCCGTTTTGGCCGGGAAACTCACGTATTTTACCCCCTCTCCCGCCATCTTCCCGTATTAGTATTTTTCCTTAAATATCCCGTATTTTGATGTAATAATAATTAAAAGATGCCTTCCTAAACTGAATGCCGTCACTAGCCTCGCGAGAACTACCACCTGAAATGGCCTGAGTGGCAGTTCTCGCGACATTGGTGCTGACAGCGGGAACAAACCCAGAAATAACTCAGAAGAGATATGGATGGATGAAGACCTTCCAGCTAAAAAAAACAAAGAACTCGTGTAAATACGTTGTAAAATGAGACACAGAGTTTATCTTCCTAAAGAGCATCAGGATGGGACATAGTTACACGTTCTGTTAGATTAATAACTTAGATTTTAACGTTTACCACAGCAGAAGGAGCCACGTAAGTCACCATGAAAAATCAGCCAATCACAAGTGTCACAAATATAAACTGCTTTCAAAAAGTGTTAAATAATGTAAAGTCTGTAATAAATGTGTCTAATAAGTCATTAGTGAATACCAGAGAACCACATGAGTGAGCATGAGAAATTAAAAGACAATACAGTATGTAATAAAATAAAATGTTAATGTCTAACTTAAAGACAAGCAACGTGAAATTAACAGTAAATATGCAACATGTTGACTTGTATATAAACTGTAAGTATATTAAATAAACACATGTGCTTCATATACACATTTATGTTTTTATTTAGGCTGTTTTATAATTTAGGGATTAGAGCTGGGGAATATATCGAGATTCAAGATATATCGAGTTTTCTTTTTTGGCGATATAGAAAACTATTATATTTCATATATTATATGAAACAAAATACTAGTTTTAGGAGTCACTGCTTTTACTTCTCAGAACAACATGTAAAGCTCAGTTAGATGATTAATGAGTGACACATATTGTGCAGCTGTTTGTTAATAAATGAGCCTGTGTAGCGTTTTGCATCAGCAAATTTAACCAAGAATTGTTTTTCTGGTCAGACTTTATTCGATAAAATTATCTAGATTTATATTGAATATCAACATTTTGAGAAACTATATTAAGATATGAGTTTTGGTCTATATTGTCCAGCCCTAGTAGGAACGTTCACAGCATTTTAATGTTAATAAAGGTCACATAATTGTATTTAGTAAGTGGTTTATAAGTGGCTATTTCACATTTATTGTACACCTATCTTAAAATATAAGGGATAATGGAGCTTGGTTGGGAGGGTGGGACGGCTCGTAGTGGGTGCCAGAAAATTTCCCTTATTTTCAAATCCAAAACTTGACAGGTAAGCTCAAACCCCAACATTCAATCCTTGCTGGTGGCTTGGAGCAGGGGTTGTTCCAGATTATCTCCATTTTCTTGTGATCTGTAACAAGAATAAAAGAGTGCCCTAACAAATACAAATGAAAATGTTCACAACTCCACACTAATGCTTGTGCCTCTCATTCAGTCTGTGAGGAACGCTTTTCTAAGTCACTGAGTGCACGGCTGGCATATGCTATTGTGTGTCTCTCCCCTTCCTTAGTGAGTTGATGAAGAATAGCACCCAGGCCTACGGGGCTAGTATCGACAACTAGTTCAGTCTGCTTGTCGGGATCAAAATATGACATGACAGTGTCACTGATAAGACTTTTATTGCCTGTAACGCTTTGGCAAGTTCTGAGCTCCAGTGCCATAAAGTGTCTTTCTTGGTTAGCTCACGAAGCGGGGCTGAGATTGAAGCAAAATCTTTGATGAAACGAGCACAGTGTGTTGCCATGCCGAGCAGGCTTCTCACCTCTGTGGGGTTGTCTGGTGCTTCTTTGATGGCAGTAACCTTTAGAACTCACGTTTTTCTTAGTTGAGGGTGAGGCCTTTTTCTTTGAGTCTTTGAAATACTGCTGTAAGGCTTTTTTCGTGGTTCTCCTGTGTTTTCCCATGCACAATTATGTCGTTGCTCAGGTTTTTAACACCTTCAATCTCTTGTAGTGCTTGACAGATGGCATTTTGGAACACTTCTGCTGCTGAAGAAATGCCAAAATTTAGATGTTTGTACCTGCGCAGGCCTTTGTGAGTACTGAAGGTTGTGACATATCTGCTGTCGGTATGAAGACCTAACTGGTGATAGCCAGCTCTTAAGTCAAGTTTGGAGTAGAATGTGGCCCCATTGAGCTCATGGATGACCTCGTCCATTGTTGGGTGTTTGGGTGGAGTCACTATCGGTGAAACCCAGGGTGTTGGGCCAGCCACAGTCTCTATAATGTCACAATCCTCAATTTTTTTTAGTTATTTCTCCACTCTTTGGCGGATGTGAAAAGGCACACGTCTATGTGGTGGACATGTAGGCTGGACAGTGGTTTCAATGTGGAGTTTGACTTGAAAGTCTTTTAACTTGCCTATTCCCTGGTTGAGCTCTGCATTGTTTTCCACTAGTGTATCTGCCAATGTACTGGGCAGCGGTGAGGACACACTATTGACCACTTTAACAAGGCCCAACTGTGTAGCTGTGTCGTAGCCTAGCAAGGAACAGCCTTTGCCACTTTTCACATAAAACCTGCACAGCGTCTTTTTGTTATTTACTGCTGCTTCACATGTAAACATGTCTGCCAGTGATAATGGAGAGTTACAGCCATAGGGAAAAATGTAAGTGTCAGCTGGTACTAACTGTGGCTGTGGTGACAGCATGTGGAGGGCAGATTCACTAATAACATTTACTGTTGCACCCGAATGTATGACCACTGAGATGTCAACGCCACCAATATTGACTTGTGTTGTTGGTGTGTTTCTTTTGGTAAAACTTGTGGTCACAAACACGTAGTCATTTTCACTGCATCTTTAATCACCGTCGTGTGAATATTTTCCGCCACAGTTGCGACACTGACTGTTGCATTTATTCATGTGCGTTATAAACTTTGGTTTGTCTTATTTGTTGCACCACATTCACTGATGCAGCTGCTCCCTGTTCCATCCCTGTTGCCCGTTGCTCTGATATTTCCATCATTCTCCCATAGCTTAGTATTTCTTCTAGGGTCATGCCAGGTTCTGTGAGTGCTCGTCTGCAAAGCCTCGTTGATGCACAGCTCTGAATCAGTTGTCCTTTTATTTCTATTTCCCACAGTGCTTAGCCAGCATGTGAAGCCGTGTGCAGTAGGTGTCCAGAGTTTCACCTGAGAGCTGAACAGCTTTTCTAAATGTGTACACCTCGTTCAGCACGTTTTTCTTTGGTGTAAAGTACGTTTCAAGCTTTGTTTTAACGTAGCTGCTAGCGTGTCGTATATGTCATGAACACATTCACCAGCCAAGTGTAAAAGTAAAGCCTTGAGTTTTGCATCACCATTGATAATGAAAGCAGTTCTGCACCCATTTGGTTCAGCGCTGTCCGACTGAACTCGGGTCTGCTTCCATATCAAACGCAGGCAGAGTGGGTGTAGTTGTCAGCGACATGTTGGCTCTGTGAGAACTTTTCCGTCTGGCGTGGTTAGCTTAGCTGCACTTAGCCGCTGCTGGTCGTCCTCCGGTGCCAATGTGGTGTGTGCACGGATCCAAATGAAGAGAGGTGGATGGTTGGAGTTTACTTTACTGACTTCATGGTTCTAATCCATACACAGGCATATAGGTTACTCATCCCAATATTGTCCATCTGCACCCAAAAATGGGCGTTTTCGTTCATCACGGGAACACCCCCTATCTGAAATGAAAACGCCCACCGCTTCTTCGGCTGCCAGATGCGTAAAGAAAACAAGGTGGCGACACCTTGTGGATGTTTTTTTTTTTAAATATCATAGAAAAATAAACATACGAAGTTGATGTGTCCATTTTAAAGAGGACAATAACTCCCTACACAGTTGTGAGACTGCTTTGAATTATACATTTACCAAATATGAAAATATTTAAATGTACTGAATGTCTAAACAATAAAATACAAATGAACACAATATAATTTAAAGATATAAAACAACATTAAAACACTTAAATATTGCACTGAACAGTTTTTAATTTAATATGAGCAACAATGGCATGTTATACATAATTTAAAAGCTTATTTTCTCAAGAAAACTACCACATGACTCTGAACATTTGTCCCAACAGTAGGAATAAAAAGATCACTCAACAAGATAATGAAACAAATATAAATGGCTGTAAACATTTAGTAAATAACAAATCTCTTACACATCTTTAGTATAGTTAAAATTGCCCTAATTGTATATGAACTACACTCTGCAATTAAGGGTTCCATAGTAGTATTTTCAGTGAAGGCTACGAAAGATATAGACAAAACAAACAGCAGATAGTGACTAGTGAAGTGAGTGGGCACATTGTGATACCTTGTTGCATTTTTACAGTTACTACAGTATTGCACAGTATTACTACTGGTTAATGACAAGTACAGAGTCAGTAGATAGAGAACCTTTATTCATCCCGCAGTGAGGAAAGAGTACAGAACAGGAATAAAAAAGAGCACTCAAACAGGATAAACAAGAAAAAAAGGATAACAATATAAACATCTGAAATATTAGGAATAAGTCTTTGTGCTTAAAAAACGTACCTATAAAAACTATAATTGCACTGAAGTATATAAGTACTAAGAGTAAGTACAGTACGCCATTAGCAGTAGGTTCAGATTAAAGTGTTTACAGTGATGCAGACTGTTTATGTATCAACAGCATAAGGACATGGACACAATAAACAGCTGGTAAAGTGACTAGTGAGTTGTTCGTGGAAACACTACTACAGTATTGCACAATAGTTACTACAGAGATGAGTGACATGCCTGGAGTCAGCTGTGTTAATTGATTATTATAATAATCAATGATAATCTGCAACTTTCACTTTTATTGAAGTTGCGGAATAGGCCGCTGTCTATAGCCTAAAAGAGGCCTAGAAATAGGTTTTCGTTCCACCCTGGGGGGCACGACCTAATTTTTTTACATTTCACATCAGAAATATATAGAAATTCCTCAGGAAAGAGTTCTCTGGCACAACCTTGCAGTTTTTGAGAAAAACGATGATAAAGGTGCCCATTTGGAAAAAAGGGAAAACATAGGGAAATTTGCATTTTCAAACCTGATAAATAAACCCAAAAATGCCGAATAACCACTTGAAGTGCAAAATAAAGCAGTTTGAAATGTGTGATATACCTGAAGTTGTTATCTAGGAACAGTAAACATGATAAAATTATCAAGAAAACTTCTACTGTAGCAATAACATCACCATTACTTCTAATCATGTTATTCCAATTGAAAAGTAATATTTGAGGTCAAATCTGAATAACAAATAGAATTAAGCCAAAATATAATGCATTAAAAAACACTTTTTCAAAATAACACATGTAATGGTGAATTGTCAATTTGCATACACGAGCAGTAACTGAACTACATGTATATATTCACAGGAGTGATTATTGTACACAAGATTTTATTTTGATCTATCTATTCATATTACATATACAGTATAAGTCCTATATTACATTTATTATCATACACATCACTAAATATCACTATTTTCACTATCAGATTTACATAAAACACTATCCTCAGCTGATCTCACATTGTCACTACTAGGTCAGTGTCCGTAGGAAGTATGTATTACTATAGAAAAGTGGGAGGGGCCAGTAGCCTTTTCATGGATGGTTAAATGAGGTTGTGTTTAAAGGTTGGACGTCAGGGACATTTAGGTTTGTTGTGAAATGTGTAGTGATAACTATTGTGTTTTCATATATTAAAGCGAATAAATTGGGAAAAAGCAACACTCAGCATGAAGTTATGTCTGAGAAACACTTTGAGACACTCACGTTTAGTGCTGCAGATATAAAATATTTTTGTAATCACGGATTTGGTCGATTTTTTCATCGATTAATCGGATAAATTATACTTTTTATATTACCACTATATCAATAGTGTCTTACAAAATATAAAATACCTCTTAAAATGAGCAAACAATTGTCAGTTATTCCTCAGAATTTTATTCAAAATTATTTTTCAACACTTCATTTTAACAGTAAACAAATACCAGGACAATAAAAAAAAATTAATATGCAACCTATTCCCTTATTTTTATCATAATAATTAAAAAAAAAAAAAAAAAGCTAAAACAGGTGGTAGCCACTGCTATAACCGTCTGGTCAGACGTGTAGGTTCCTCCACAGTACATGAGGGAAATGTCCATATAAAGCTGTTCATGATGTCCATGTGATGTACTGTGGGGGACACAAAACACTCAATAAGATTAAAGAGGCTTTTGCCTTTAATTGGCCATGTAATGGAATTTGTCCCCTGCATTTAACCCATCCCTGAGGAGCAGTGGGCAGCCATTTTGCAGCACCTGGGGAGCAGTTAGGGGTTGGGGGACTTGCTCAACATCCCACAGTGACAGCCCAGGTGAGGCTTGAACCGGCAACCCCCCTAGGCCACTCCCCTTGCTCACATTAATATAGGTCAGTGCAGGCCCACAAATGTGTGTCAGAATTAGGACTGAACAATTTTGGAAAATTGCAATTTTTTTTCCTCAATATTGCGATTTAATATGCCATTATTTTTTCAAGGGCCTCTTGTCATGTATTGTTCAATGAACACAAGCAATAAATTGATCTGTTTCATAATAAACAATTTCAGATTTATTTAAACTTTAAATAGATATAAAATATAAATGTTAAAGCACAGATTACAACAATAAAGTAAATCTGTGGCTTTACCTCTTCAACATAACGAACTAACCTCACGTTTCATGAAACATGATAACATGTGGACTGCACTTCTTACACACTCTCTGAACTTAACAGGACAGTACAAAATTATCTTATTATATCGCAATAATATCGCAAATGGTCATTAATGATTATTGGTGATTATTATTTATGTCATTAATTATTTTTTTTCTATGCTTCATTATTATTTTTGCTTTATTTCTAAATCATGTTGTGCAAATCATTTGTTAAAAAGCAATCAGGAAGCTTTCTACCCTATTCTGAAGAAATAAATAAATAAAAGTGAGTAAACAAACCTGCTTTTAGGCAGAACGTACTGGCTTGTGGATGGATTGTTGTGGTATGAGTAACTTTCATCAAGCTGTACTTGGAACGCAGCATCTTTGGTGAAACCGCTTCAGAGCCTTCAACAGGGGTTACAAATCTTTTCAACCATTCTGTTTTATCTTGACACTTTAGTGCACAAGTCAATCATTTTTTGTCTAGAAAACGCCGATAGCAGGTCGGGTGAAAGCCGTAGTTTGTTGGGACGTCAGAGACCGGTTTGTCCATCATATTGATTAGCAATAGCTACGTAGTGTCCAACGTTTTGAGCCATTCTTTCGCACACTGCTTGATTTTTTTTTGGTGAAGGGCTGCGGACCTTTCCCACCATCTTTTCCAACATGAAGAATACACTTTACGGGTGTTAATTGAGCTTGATTGCCACTATGAGATGAAGCTATGCTGCTTACGCTACATGTGCGTAGTGATATTGCCTTGATTTTGGCTGAGACCTGCCTGTGACCTACTAACATCTTCAATACTGATTGGTTGAAAATCAAGCTCAACAGTGTTTTGGTCTCAATGCGCAGTCAATATAGTGCACCAATAAATTACATGTTTCCCATTAACTGCAAGATAATGCGTGGAGAACTTTTTGTTTGGATACCTTTTATTAACGTTGAAAATACTGAGCAAAAGAAAAAATAGTGGAACGAAACTGAACGATACAGCTCACGTACAGCAGCCTAGATGTTTAAAATTTTGTTTCTGTGTGTGTGTGTGCGTGCCTGTGTGTGCGTGTGCGTGCGTGCGTGCGTGCGTGCGTGTGTGTGTGTGTGTGGAGGAGAAATGCTGCAGGGATTTTCATTTAATCCTCTTTGAAAGCAGAAAAATGTCTTGAGGGCCGCTAGTATCACGTCTTCACTCCACCATGTTTTCTTCACAACATAAGAAGAGCACGTCCCACTGATAAAGTTTCTCACAAGTTTTGCACACCGTGGTTATCTACCGCAGCGGTTACCATGGTAATAAAAACATAAAAGGTAACCTTCACCGTCGGAAATTTTACCGTGGTTTACGGTGATACCGGTAACCGTTACATAACTAGTTGGAACACACTGTGGTACCAGACCCTCATGAGCATCAGATGAACAGTATGGATTCCATGATGTCTTTTTCAACTCAAATTGCTTATTTCTTCAATGCTTTTATTTCAGAGTGCAATGACTCAATAAACTGAATCATTTTCAGTTAAAAACTGGAAAAAGTGTGGTGTTCTAAAACTTTTAGCTTGCTGTCAGATATGTTTTCCTGGCCAGGTTCTCTTCAGCACGCCAGATTCCATTTACAAAAATTTCAATTTTACTTTGCAGCATACAGCAGTTGTTCTGTGTATTTCTGCCTCGTTTGGGGTGTTTTTGTAATTTTATTTATTCACAACTAAGCTGAACGGACGCTGAAGACACTAAATAATGCACAGAAACAGCAGTTGAGCATTAATGTATGTGTCCTGTGAGGTAAACTTGCTGTTTTGTCATGGGACTCTGATGTGCTGTATAGCGTGAATTTAACAAGCGACTTACCGTAGGTTTTCTGACCAAAAGTGCGTTTTGACAGCAAGGTGAAGCAGTGAAAATGTTCTCGATATAGCGTACACTTAAACTAACTTTGATTTGATTTGGTTTGTCTCTTTTTAAACCTCCATTCACAAATTCAGTTCTTCTCCAAGTGTGGCGCACGCCCCTCTGGTGGTATATGGAGACATGACATGTGGATTGCTCCACACATTCAATTTAATGCACTTTTCTTTCTTTACAATAAAAATCCTTCACGAAACAGAACCACACACACTAGCCTACATGTAGCTGACCACCACTGTATTTTTACGTTGGGTTTATGAACTTATTCATTATGAAATAATAACATTAACTATAAATAACTAACAAATATACTACCATTATTTGTGATAGTCCGTTTAATGTAATGTGTACTTTTCCAGCATTTTCTTTGGGGCAATCTATCTATAAAAGCAAAAACGGTCTGTGTGTGTGTGAGCGTGCGTGCGTGCGTGCGCGTGCGTGCGTGCGCGTGCGTGTGTGTGTGTGTGGAGCGAATATCTCCCTGACGTGGTATGAGTTCGACCTGAAACTTAGTCAACGGGTTCCAAATACCCCAAGCAGGGAGTGGGACTCATTTTCAGTCCTGGAGCTTCATACCTCAGACTTTAGATCAAAACATATTATTATAATAATCATTTTCTAACCTTACATGTTGAGTCTACAATAGCATGCTGTTCTGTAAAACCTTGTATTTCAGTGGATTGTTCTAAAATATTTCAATTCAGTGCAGGTAAGGGTTGCTTCAAAATGATTTCAAGATGAGCGCACATCTCCAACATTAGTCTTTACAACACGTCCTTTAAAAAATAGCTTATCAATGAAGGCAGTGGTTACAAACCTTTTCTGCTGTACCCCCCTTAGAAAAATGAAAAACTCTCAGGACCCCCCATTGTGACAAAATGCTAAAAAATAATAATAAAAATAAAAAAGGGTTAAAAAAAAGTGTAACCTTTTTTGAAAACAAACAAACAAAAATGTAACTATTTTTTTAAATCTTATAGAAAATAATGTACAATTTGCAATTACATATTTTAGAACAGTAATACAGATCTATATTAATACATTGCAAAGAGAAAACTTTTTCTATTTTTCATAATTCATTAAATGTATTTTATATCAGCATCACTTATAAGAGAATTAGAATGGATGAACATGAGATCTTTAGAACATGACCACTACACTAACTACAGCTATAATTAATCACCTGCTTCATTTATTAAAAACAAGATGGTAAATCATATCAAATGCATAAATACATGCATTAACTATTCATTATTAATTATTCAGACAAATTGGGTTTTAATTCAGGTTCTTATATTTTTTTGAAAGCATAATTAATTAGGGATTCAAGGCTGATGGGCTGTGGGGGTGTAAATGGGAGGGTGTGTGGCTACACCTCATACATCTATAGTTCATATGTCTATACAAGGGGTGTCTAAACGTGGTCCACCAGGATGTCAATGTGTCCCTGATCCAACATTTCTGATATTCTGAAGCAGCTTTGCTAACGAGTCTCCCAGCTGTGTTGGAACAGGGACACATTGAAAACCTGTTGGACCCCCGACCCTCCAGGACCACGTTTAGACACCCCTGAAACTGACAGAGTGCGCGGATGGAATGCGTCAGCAAAAAAAAGGAAAGAGCTGTCAGTGGAGGAGCAGTGACTTCTGTAGTGTTATGATTGAGGATCACGGTGTCACGGACTGAGTTTACCTCGTACTGAGATCGATTTTGAGCTTATATGCGCATGTGCACGACCAGAAAATGTTTTTGCTAAGAAATAAAAATAAAACAATAATAATTCAGTTTTGTTTATTTTTGTTTTCAAAGTGACAGAACACGTTTTATTAGTTTATTGGATTAGGTTAGGGTTAGAGTTAAGGTTGCATGAGCATATATGCTCATAATTGATCTCAGTACGAGGTAAACTTAGGCCCTCGCAGCCCAATCATCAGACCGACCCACCGGGAATTGTCCCAGACCTCCTGATTAACCACTCTGGGCTACACTGCGCTGTTTCCACGTGTCATTAAAGTGTCGTCTGATTGTTTGATATTCTAAATGTTGTTCTATAAATGCTGTGAAATTAGATATGAAGAGTTTGAAAATGTGTTTTCCCAGTCATCCAGGATGGTTACTAATTCACCAGTTTGTGGTTCTTAGAATGTGTTTTAGCAGATGCAATTTGTGGATGAAACTGATGACATATGATTTTCAATTAGAACCATGTATTTTATTTCTGTTATTGAGAGAGTTTATGACTACCGGTACTAACTAAACTAATACTCACTTAACTCCACTTGGTTTCAGGTTTCTGCACAATATTTTACTGTTTTTTTTTTGGTTTTTTTGGAAGATCAACCAAAGGTCATTTCACAGGTTTGATCTGGTTCTAGGTATTATGTTCCTTTAAGCAGAATGAATGATGACCTGGTCAAAGTGTAAACTGTGAAATGTGATGACATCTGTAAACCATTGTTGATGTACATACTGGTTAAAACTTTCATCTTGGAAACACAGACTAAAGTGATGAAGGAATGTCTACATATTTTGTGGGTCAGATTATTCTAGAGTGTGTCAGTAAGAACCAGTATGAGAAATGGGAAATATTTGAAACAGAAATAATGAGTGAAGATGAACAAAAGCATTTGGTAAAAAGTGAAAGGAATGAGAAACTGTTGATGGGATCTGAACAAGTGTCAGAGACTTCATGGGAGCAGCTACAGGTTGGACTGGTTTCACATATTTACACTGTGAAGGAAGGAGGGCGTGGAGGAAGTGTTCTCACATTACACACACACACACACACACACACAGACACAGTCACATAGCAGACACACACACGTTCGGACCTGAAGAGAGTCTATAGATTAACAACTGATCAACATCTGAAACAGGAAGGACAGCAGACCTCCAGGAACAAACTTCAACACCTCTGACGGACACAAATCCAAGATTCCGAGAAAAGGTTTGATTCTGTGAGATAGATAGATAGATAGATAGATAGATAGATAGATAGATAGATAGATAGATAGATAGATAGATAGATAGATAGATAGATAGATAGATAGATAGATAGATAGATAGATAGAGGGGCGACCGTGGCTCAGGTGGTAGTGGTGAAAAGCAGTTGATGCTTTTCATGGCTGGATTTGCCATACTAGGCGATATTTCCCACGCTGCTTTTTTACAGTAACTGTATACAGTAAATTCTTCTGTTTTGTATGTAGACCACTGTACAGTATGTGGAACCTTGTGTTGATTAGGATGTACACTGTGTACATTGTTTTTGTGGGAAAAATAGAATATATTTATTACCGTGTATTTGTGTGTTCTGAGTATAAAAACAATATTCTCAAATATCTTAGATTACAACACACTTATGTATACTGTCTGTAGTAACACTGAACAAAAAAGGCCTAAGTCAATACGATGAATAGAGAAGTGTGTTTTACATTGAGCACGTGAGTGTTCAACTGGTTCTTATAAATGTCTATTGATATGATGGTTTGTGTCATTTGAAAACAAAATACCATTTTGAGAAGAAATAACATTGTTTTGAATGTGACGTTTAATTTTGCAGGAGAATTGAGAGGTTTTCCCCATTGTGTGTGTTTTTGGATTTGTGTATAGAGTTCTGACAATATAAGGAATGCTTTCAGAAAATGTGTGTAAACAATCGAGAAAAACTGTAAATCAGATAGCTCCCATGATATATTTTAAACTTTAAAATGTATTTTAAAAAGTTCAACTAAATAACTTCCTACTTTCATGTAGAGAGGTCTGCTGTTGCTGCTGATGTTGGTGTTGTGGTGGTGATGGTCCAAAAACTTCAACAAAATGTAGTAGGTTGGAAAAATGCTATATTTTAAGTTTTCATTTAGAAACAGACACCCCCTCTATTTTATTTTTCATATTTTAGAACTAAGTGTTTTATTTGTCATGTACCTCCACACCAGTAGATGTCGCTGTAAGCGCACTGTGGGGACTAGAAGAGCTACGCTGGCGCAGCCTCAGAATTAAACAGGCTTTGGTCAGACTAACGTGTGCTCTGCGTCTCTCCACAGGTAAACTCATTTAAGTTCATTTTGGTAACTGTGACTTGGTCTAAATGGTATCCGCACTGACTGTGTAACTACCTGTGTTTATTTTTGAGAGTAAAGCAGTGTTTTGTAGAAGTTTGCTGTAGTCACGTTCTCACCACGGACGCCATTATAGCCTCGTGTTGATCCGTGGAGGAGCATAGTATAAGCTATATTTTCACAAGAAACATAACCAGTGTCATGGATATTGATTATAAGAGACTTTTATACAGTTAATGTGTTTAGAGCCGAGTAGAAAAATATTTCTATGTATTTTTGTATGGGTTTGCTGCCATTCAGAGGCACTTTTCCTTTAGTGTGTGTGTGTGTGTGTGTGTGTGTGTGTGTGTGTGTGTGTGTGTGTGTGTGTGTGTTAGAGAGCAGTATGAGAGTGAAAGTTTGTAAATTAGTATAATTAATACACTTATTGTGTAACATTATATTTGAAATAGTGAAGAATGAATGTTTATTGTTTTATGTTGGAAGTAATATTTTATTATGCATTTTATTATATTTTTTACTGTCTTTTTATATATTTTATTAAAGGGACGTAATTTTTTTTTTTATTGTATTTTATTTTATTGTCTTATCATTTGATTATGTCTTGTCATTGATTATGTCTTATGTGAATGATTTTCAGAATTAAACAGGCTTTGGTCAGACTAACGTGTGCTCTGCGTCTCTCCACAGCCACTTACCATTAGGCTACACAGTCTAACACTAGCTGTGTTGCCACTTGCTACCGCCCAGCTATCCCCTAGGGCTGGCGGCGGTAACAAAAACACCTCGAGCATGAAAAAGAAAAGAGCACAATGTATTTGGTTGGCTTGCATAAAGTAAAGAAATGTACATGCTACACAAACACTAATCATTTGAGATATGTATGGAATAATTAATGAACATTAATTTGCAGTAACAACTTTAATGCTTCATGTTAACATTTTATTTAATGTAACATTTATGCTATAACAGAACATTTATGGATGTATCAGTTTTACCATTTGACAACAAACACTTTATTCTGGGAGAAAATATCATTGGCAGTTGTTACGGCAAAATTTGCGGTTGACCTCTTTTGGAGACATGATTTATTGCTCTGGTTGAGTGATGGAGTCCAGGCGAAGCATTGATGATTTTATAAAAAAGGTTTATTATAAAACTAAGTAAAAAAGTACAAAGATGGAACAAAGTGGAACAAAAATTAGTGACCGTCCGGCCGGAGGTTCGAAGGCAGAGTAAGAGACAATTCTGACACATCACGTATATTGCCCCTCCGTCCCCCTCCCTCCTCCCCCCAGGAGATAAAGAGGACAGAGGAGGGGGAAAGAGGAGAGTGAAAATAAGAGACAGTTTTCTTCTTTGGGTCAAAACAACCAGTTCTCTTGGTATCTGCTGATTGCTATGTGAGTGGAGGTGTGTGCGTTTATGTGTTTGTGTGTGTGAATGGATGTGTATGGGGTGTGTATGTGTGACTGTGTGAGTGTGTGTAAGCATGTGACTTCGTGTCTGAGAGATAAAATGTGTTTTGGAAAGCTGACCTCGAGAAGGGAGCAGAAAACATGAGACAGCAGAAATGAAAAGTCTCAACTTAAAGCCTATAAAAGAATAAGGTCTATGAGTAAATATGTTAATAAACCTAACTAACAATTTTGGCCCTGACAATCCACTCTTTTTGTCCAACACAAAAAAGCAAATTTAGTTAGTAAGTTGTTTAACTTTAGCAAAGCACAGCCCAAAACACATAAAACATTAATAAAAATTAGTGTAATTGTAGCTCAACCTCATGGTCCATAGGACAAATGATAGTGACACCATCATAACACTATGGATATAAGCATTATTTATTTTTTTTTTCCCAGGGGACACAGTCATCCCCCAAAGTCGGAGCAAGAAAAAGGAGGCGAAGGCAAAGAACCCCATAAACACATAATGAATATTACGTGAGACAAGACCATCCGCACAATAAAATCAAATATCCTTAGCAACTAAAATCATTGGTAATCAATGAATATGGAATATATATATATATATATATCACTAGTAGCAAAAAACACACATGGTATAAATGTCAGCACAGCACAGCAACAAAAACATATGTAGGTGTCATCAGTAAGCAGAGTCATCATCTGAGACATCAAAAACACGCATCATAAACTCTTCAGGCTGGACTTCCGGCGGCGGAAGGGTTATAGGACGTGGCGGTCTTTGTTCATGGCGTCGCGTAGCAAGATGCACCTACCATTGCGCAAACGCCTCCTTTGGCCGCGGTCTGTAGGTCTAGGACCATTCTATTTTGTGGGACCATTAAGCGTATATTCGTGATTTCCCCCGAGAGGCCAGTAAGGGCCAAAAATGACGCATTAACGGAGGACTTAAACCTGTATTCTAAGGTTCGACGCGCAGCCGTACCCCAGATCGTCGTGTGGATTAAAGCCCAAAGGAGTGTGGGATTCTCATTTACGTCGTGACAAAAGGAGAATAGTTGAGCATAGTCAAAAACCGTTTGCTAAATTAGACGTGCCATTAGTCCCGGGTGTATGAACGTGGGCACATGTGTGCGAATTATGTGCGGTGTCGCATTCAGGACCCAGGGTATAATTGCAATTGTGACCGGGAATCTGGCCTAGTTTATGAGTTCCATTTCTGGCGAAACAGAAGGGAAAAAGTGTGGATCACGTGTAATCTACGTACATAGTGGAAGATGTCTGATCGCGTAGTGTAGCCAGTTTTTTTACTGGCTGTTTAGAACAACGGTTGGGGTCCCCATGCCGAAGTTAGAGTAAGACAAATAACAAAAGGAGTCGGAAGCATCCATTGGTATCGCGGTTAAGCGGGGGTGTGTTGATGACACAGGCATGTAAGAACAACCATAACAGTTGGATAGGCCTCTACTTTTAGCTTGATAGTGCGCGTATCGGTGCCAGGTGTTCGTGAAAAACGGATGAGTAACATTGGTCGCAGCTAAAGTGTCGTGCAGGACGATATCGTTTATCCAGCGTTTATTTCTGCTTGCATTAGTCACCCTGTAAAAGGAAACATTCACATTAGGAACAACACTTGCATTCATTGGTTCAAGTCCAGTGTCCTCGATTGCCCCCTTGGAGGCCAGGAGCCAGAGGAGTACTGGAATTGCGGACAGGACCATCGTGCCAATCGATGGCCAGAACACGAGTGACATGAAATGACAGAATGGTGGCATAATTTCAGCCTGCTTCTGGGGCATAAAGAGAGGGGCTCGTGACCTCTTCAATCACAGCGAGAAAAGGCTTGTGACCTCTTTATTCCCACGATGTCCTCAAGGTTGGATTTCAAAGGTTTCAACAGACCATATGCCCCGTTAGAAAGGTCAGCTTGTAACCCCCCGGGGTCTTTTTCCTTTTCCCTTTCATTTGCAACTTTGAAAGCAAACGAAAGGTCATCAAAGCACTGCTCCCGATCCAGAAGAGAGGAAACGCTCCTTACTGCGGTTCCTCGATCAGTGGTGATGTTGGTTTTTCCTCCGTTGGACCAGTCGCCTCAAGATCAGGGTCGGCTTTTGTTGGCACCTTCCTCCAGTGTGATGCGTGAATCCACGTGGCTCGCTCCGCGACCTTCACTGCCGTGTGGGTCGTCAGTTGAATTCGGAAAGTGTCGGTCCACCTTCGGTCGTTCGTTGTTGTCTGAGGAAGGGTAGTCTCCACACACCTGGCAACCTCTCTTGGGATTGGTTGGTACCTGAACAGAAGAAAAGAGGGGGGGGGGAAAAAAACAAAAAAAAACAAAATAAAGTAAAGTAAAGTAAAATAAAATAAAGTTTAAAGACTAGGGGTGTTAGGGTTAGTTAACTAACTAAATGAATAGTTAGTATGGCTCTGGTGCTCAGTTATAGCTTCCAGGAAGGCAGAGGCAGGTCAGAGGTCAGGATCTGAGAGCTTTTCAGATCCTAAAAGGTGCTGCTGCACAATCACACAATGGTTAGGTGTGGGTTAGTGAGCTAGCTCAATGTTATCTGTAGCCCATTCACACGTGAGTGGGAAAATATGAGGCTGAAAGAAAAGCAGGAAATATTAATTCGATTCTCTTTTCCTGGAGCAAGGAGAAACATAGCTGGAGTTGCAGTGATTCTCAAACTGTGGTACGTCTGATACCTGGTGAGAAGCAACAATTTGAGAACCACTGTTTACAAGTGCAAGTCGGACGGAGAAGGACATGCAAGTCGGACGGAGAAGTGTGGAGTGTGATTACATGTCTTCTCAAGATGAATACATACAATTGGGAGACATGGAGATGTGAGAAAGCTAAATAAGTTTAACCAAATAAATAAATAATGTTATTTATTTATTTAAATTGTTTGTTTTATTTTTCTTTGCTATCTCTTATTTGTGAAGGAGAAATCTTATTCTATCCTTTATTTATTCTGAATAATGTTAACACTCCACACCTAATTACATAGCCTAATTCTTTTATAGAGCTGAATTTGTCAGTTCATTTATTTCATTCATTTCCCTCATAATTATTATTTGAGATGTAATTTACTTAATTTTGAAGGTAATTTGGTGGCAAAAGTGTCTCCTATTCTGTGTCTGAACCAGAGTTAAGCAAGATTATTGGCCCTTTAAGGTTAGACAGAATTAAAGTTAAGTTGAGTCGAACAATCATATTGTCTTTTGCTCTCTGTGTTTATCCCATTCGTAGGAATGACAAGCCCCAGCGCGGTTTGGAGAGCTTCCTTAAATGCTTGGAAGTTACTTAACTTTAAACTATCTCTTATATCAATCAATTATCAAGAATTTCAGGAGGACCCTTTTTAAATCTCAGGCGACCCAGATTGGGCCACCAACCCAATGTTGAGAACACTTAATTTTACTCTTAAAAGTGTCTAAACCCAGTGAAGGTGTTTTATGGTCTTGCACGCTAAGTGCTGGTGGGACAAGAAGAAAATGGTTGGAGGGTTTTGAGGTATATTTTCCTATGATAAAATATAAATCAAAAATCAGAGGGACGTTGGCCCTCTGCCTTCCCTTTTTTTTTTTTTTTTTTTTTTTTTTACATAAGAATACATTTGGATTCTTAAAACCATATGATAAATATCATTGGAAAATCACTTATCTGATCATTTTGGATGTGTCTCCGTTTTCCTCTCTCTTGTGTCCGCCTGCCTTTGTGCCCTCCAGCCTCCTCGACCTCCTCCTCCTCAGCCATAAAGGTCAAAGCCAGGGTCAACTGTACGCTCCCTTTGGAAATTTGAAGATCTGTCCCCACTTTCGCAGTTGGATTGGAAGTCTGTGTAGTCTCTGGAATTGATATTATGTTAGAACATCCACAATATGTCATATTGTCACGTGTCTATTTCAATCTATTTCCCCTTTGCTTCCCAGTTACAGTTATGGACAATACTTCCCTTTAATTCTCATCCTTCATCATAAGAAGCAGTGACCAGGCATGACGGCTGGAGGAGGCAGGATCGGAGTCGAAAAGGCGGTGGCATTGTCTGTTAGGAAACACTCAGAAACAGAAAAAGAGGAAAACATTAGGACTTAAATGAATAATTTAAAATATCCCTTTTCTTTAGTTGGATTTGATTCGTCTCCTTTGAGTATACAGTCAGCGACCTGTATATTGGAAAAAACAACACAATAACAACAACTAAGACGAAGACATAGACAAGTGCACACAACAACGAGTATACACATATAACAACAAAAACATGGACACTGAACATGAACAGTAAGGTCAGTCAAAGTCAAAACCAGTCATTCCACTGAAAGTGGTATCATATATTAAAAACGTCGTTTGGTGTTTTTAAACACCCAGAAAAATAACCTTTAAAACCTGGTAAACTTTTTAGAAGGCCCAAGGCCTAAAACCATAGTTCTTTTAACAAGCAGCAGTGTTTTCTGAACACCCCACTACATAATTGGCAAAAACAGGGAGAAGATCTAGTGCATCAAAACCCAGGAGGAAAGGAAGGTGAAACAGAGGAGCATGTGTAGTCAAACAGCCATTCATCGGTCAATCACTCAATGACACGTCCACGGCACATTCACACTCACAACGCGGTTCTCTCAGGCATACGTAACGTGTCATCATTCAGTCATTCATGCACCGCACACGTTCATGCCTCAATTTTCACGTCCATGCATTCACAAGGTTTTGCTGCATAGTGTCTAAGTAGAATATAGGCCTCATCTAAACCACCAGAGGCGATAGCCAGTCCACCTCCTCTCTCGGGGTCAATGAGCTCTTATTGCCCCCCCATGCTTGGCAACCTTTTAGTGTTAATTAATTGCTTTTCACTGGTATCATCTGATTACTAAGAGGTACGCTCCTTTTTACTTCCGCCTTTGCGGAGTCTACACTTAGATTATTGCCCGTGGTACTGACAGTCTGCTCATCTGCTGATCAAGCAAGAATTGGCACGGCCGTGCACTTAATAACCAAACTCAACCCCAGTACCCAACCGGGGGAAACTCACCCGCCGTCCGTCTCCAGAAATGTAAAAAAAAATCTCTGAATCAGCAGGGCTCAACCGCCACTCTTGAAAAATAAGAGCTTGGGAGAATAACTCAACCTCGGTCCCATACCGAGGGAAAATTTCGCACAACTGTCAGGACTTTATTGGGCACCTCTAAGATTGAACGGAGCACGCAACCTCTAATAACCCTCACTCTAAGGGAACGTAGAAATTTGTTCAGAACGGTATTCGGTTACCAAGCATGTATCAAATCAGGTGGACCACTATCCCCCAAAGAGCGCTTTCCCTAGCAAGGTTTATCCTTTTTCTGCACATTAAACCAGGACTTCTTGTTTGAAAAGTAATTGCCTATGTACTCATAGCAACTAATGGGACAGTTTTCTCAGGAAAAATTTGGTACCCCCCCCTGCTGTCGAGTGGCTTTGGGCCGGCAAGACAGTCCGACGCGGTAAGGGGGAGGCGCGCATAATGAAAACGATGAATGTTGAACTAGGCTGTCTGTCGCAAGCAGCTTCAAAAAGGGTAAGGTACAGATTGTTTACGAGGGTATCGGTCAAAAAAAATGTCAAAATGTAAACTTGGTTGAGGCTGCAGTCCTCAATCTCTGTCTCAATTTTCCTGAAATTGAGTAAAAACAAAAGAGTAAAAGAAGAATCGTTCAGAAATAACAAAGGAGAAAAAAAAAAAACGTGCGAGCTCAAAAAAAATCATGGCCAATAAAAGAATTAAAAAAATAAAAACTTCAGCTCCAAAAGCTGAGGCAACAGAGGGCTCTTTCTTCAACGGATGTAACCATATCTTGCATTGTGGGGCGGGCCTCCTCTCAACAAGAAAATAAAATGAAAGAAAAGCAAAAAAAAACAAACCTATCAGTAACACTATTTTCTTCACTTTTGTTTGTTCTTTTCTCATAAAGGCAAAAGCAGTGTAAATAAATGAGCAACATAATGAATAAAAGCAAAGATAAATGATGGGCACACATGGTCTCATGTGGCAAACAGAAGGGTTCTGTGTGAAGTTCTGGTGGTCCTGTGTTTCAGCTCATAGTTATGAATGTGAGTGTGTGACTGTATGTCTGGTCTGTCTGCTTAGAGCACACCTTCTCAAAGCGTGTATCTCAAAGCGTGTGAGAGAATAAATGAAAACAAAATAATCTAGCGTACAGTCAGAAGATAGAGGGGTTAGTATTGTCCTATCGAAGGAGAAGCTTGTTGGCTATTTGCTAGTTGTCCCCCTCCATGCCAAAGTTCAAGGCTAAGGTGATATAGCACTACCACCAAAGGCTGTGGTGGACTTCTTATGGCTTGGTATCCTCGTGGCTTTTGAAACAGTGTCTTTTTTTGGTGAAGATATTCCAGCAGACGTGTGATCAGTCTGCAGTTGCTGCCCATCATTCAGGCAGTAATCGTGGTGTTTAACTCGCAACTCATTGGTGGGGGAGTGTCCAACCAACTCCGACGCCCACAGGTTCTCAGTCTTTGATGATGGGGCAGGATATGGTAATCCCAGCATTGGCATGCGGCCCATTCCATAGACGATGAAGAGTTGACTTGGGACTGAGCGAGTTATTTCGTTGCAGCATTGCTTTGCTGAATGGGAGAGTTGAGTCCTTTGATAGTCGATTTCCTTCTGAAACTTGGTCTTTTGAATGATGTTGACATTTCATTAGCATAAGAGTTGAAGGTGATTTCATTCATTAAGAGCTTTCATTGAAGATGTCGTTTCTTCAGGGACAACCGCAAAGCCAACAGAAACTAACAATAAAATAATAAAAAACGATAATGATGATAACAGTAATATTAAAATAAAATAAAATGAAATACTGTATTCATCTGTGTGTGAGTTTGAGTGTGTGTTGCTCATAGTCATTTTAGAGTGAACCCCAGATATCATGAAATCAAATAAAATTTAAAAATAAAAATAAAAATAGTGTCTGTATTGTAATGGCACTATTCTATAGGCCTATGAGGGGCGCTACCTCTCTCTGCGTGTGTGTGTGTGTGTGTGTGTGCCTCCCTTTCTCTCTCTGTGCGTGTGCGTGTGGCTCTCTCTCTCTCTCTCTCTCTGCGTGTGTGTGTGTGCCTCCCCGTGTGTGGGTGTGGCTCTCTCTCTCTCTCTGTGCGTGTGCGTGTGTGGGTGTGATTGTGTGTCCCCGTGCGCCAAAACGCACAGAAAACACAGCAGCCGACTCTCGTCCAAATGAAAGCATTAAAGCCAAACAACCAAAGGGAGAAATCTGATTCCATTCACACGTTTAAACAAAATAAAAACAAAGGTAAAAAAGAAGTAAAACTCACCGAAAGCATGATCTGAGTTCACATCATACCAAGATTGTATATGCGTATGCATATATTATTTGTTTATTGGGTTGTTCATCTGTTTGATTCCCATTATCAGTGTTTTACTCCCTGTAGTCTTCACTACAGTTTAGGTTAGGTTTGGGGTTTTAATCTATTTTTATATCGGTACAGAGGTGAACTCGTTACATGGCAGCGGGGTGTTTTGGAAACTTTGGTTGCCTGTCTATCCTATGGTCAGGACCTCACGGGCTGTCCGTGGGTGCCTGAACAAAACAAAGTAAATAATGACCAGCCGTATTTGATGCGTAAACAAAAATATCCGAGCCCGAAGAAAAATAGAGGGAACTTATAGTATTAAAAAGCAAAGAACTTCAACCATTTGAGCCTTTCTCATGGCAGTCCTTTAACTGCATCAAAGCACAGAACAGCTAAAGGAGGAGATAATCTCCAGAATGATGAAAATCAATACAGTGCTCGACTGGTTGCATTTCTATCAACACAGAGCGAATATATATGTAAATTAAAATTTATATATATATATAAAAAGGCAGCATTACCTTAATAGTCCGAATTGGTGTTTGAGATTCAACCGATGGTTCGTGATCCAGTCTCTGTCCGAGGGGCAGACCACCGTGGGGCAGCCTTGGGGTTTTAAGTGTGTCCTCAGTGCTGGTCCACGGCCGAAGTCCCCCAGAGCAGAAGATGGATCCTGTTCGTGATCGCCAATTGTTCCGGCAAAATTTGCGGTTGACCTCTTTTGGAGACATGATTTATTGCTCTGGTTGAGTGATGGAGTCCAGGCGAAGCATTGATGATTTTATAAAAAAGGTTTATTATAAAACTAAGTAAAAAAGTACAAAGATGGAACAAAGTGGAACAAAAATTAGTGACCGTCCGGCCGGAGGTTCGAAGGCAGAGTAAGACACAATTCTGACACATCACGTATATTGCCCCTCCGTCCCCCTCCCTCCTCCCCCCAGGAGATAAAGAGGACAGAGGAGGGGGAAAGAGGAGAGTGAAAATAAGAGACAGTTTTCTTCTTTGGGTCAAAACAACCAGTTCTCTTGGTATCTGCTGATTGCTATGTGAGTGGAGGTGTGTGCGTTTATGTGTTTGTGTGTGTGAATGGATGTGTATGGAGTGTGTATGTGTGACTGTGTGAGTGTGTGTAAGCATGTGACTTCGTGTCTGAGAGATAAAATGTGTTTTGGAAAGCTGACCTCGAGAAGGGAGCAGAAAACATGAGACAGCAGAAATGAAAAGTCTCAACTTATAGCCTATAAAAGAATAAGGTCTATGAGTAAATATGTTAATAAACCTAACTAACAATTTTGGCCCTGACACAGTGTCACGGCAAATTTGCGGTTGACCTCATTTGGAGACAGAATGATGATTTTATAAAAAAAGGTTTTATTATAAAACTAAAAGAAAAAGTGTACAAAAAGGGACGTGTCCCATCCTGTATTAGGACGGGCTAAATGAAAAAGAGTATAGGATGGTCCAAAAAGGTTCTTCCCTGGCTCCGGATATGCAGGACTGACTAACAGTTTCACAGCTTAAGCTTTATACAGATATGAGAAAAAGTCCCAACCCTGAAGGGAGGAGAAGGAGGGAGTCAGATGCCCAAGGGATGGAGGATGACGAAGACTGTATGTTATGAGGAAGGCCTGCGCCACTGGTATCTGTCCTTGATAGTGTGTGTGCGTGTATATCTGCATGTGAGTTTGAGTTTGGCCTTGAAGGTTCAGGCCGGGGTTCTTATCTGTGTGTTAACATGACTCAGCTGTTCAAACGTGCAAAGAGTAATGCAGTCATCATGTATTAAAACATGACAAATTGTACACATGAACACACATTTGATGATATGATGAATATAATAATTGCCATAACAGCAGCAAAGGACTAACTTACTATGAATGTACAGTATGTACACAGCCATTGGTAACAAGACTTGTGTAAGCAAAGCTGGACTACTTCTTAACATAAAGCTGTTAAAGTTGGTGTTAATATGTGCTCTAAGTTTGTCATAACACAAGTTTGTTGTTAACCACACTGTCAAATTTGAATGATTAATAAATACATATAAACACATTTTATGAATGTGTTTAGAAGAAAATGGAAGAATTTACTTTACACAGACTTAAATGTACAGTCAACTTTTCTGGTGCTGGGTGGATGACTGGAAGTTTGGGACAAAGTGCCTTTGACTAAGTGGGACAAACGTTTTTATAATGCAACACATCTTACACATTCTCACTTACCACTATCACATTTTTTATTTTCATCCTCTTCTCGTTTTTTTCTTCTTTTCATGAGCTCTGAGGGATATGACGTATCGCTGTAATGTGTCCGGGGGGTTTCAAGTTGTGTCACTGATATCTGCCGTCTGTCGGGGCCCCCTACTAGCAACTAGCCAGTGACTACGCAGAAAGGGCCCCGTGCAAGGGATGTTTGATGTGCTGTCGCTGCAGCGTCTCAAAGCAGTTACAATAATTTGTCATTGAAATTGACTGTCAGCCGTCCTTCGGGTGCCCCCTTCAGCTCGGGGCCCTAGGCAATTGCCTGTGTTGCAACGCCTCTTCCCATGAGGTCCTGTGAGATGTATGTTATACATCTCACATGGGTACCAGAATGCAGCACCCGTGGACAGTTGTGTGAATAACTGAGAGTGTCTGAAAACAGAGAAATGAAGGATGACACAGGAGATGTGGTGTGCTTTCTTCCTCAGTTGTGTTTTTTCACAAATCATCTACTGCATTATTACAGTTTTTTTAGATTGCTTAAGCACGATTTTTAAAACACGACACAATTAGCACAACACTACAGATCCTTTGCACAATTAAACACTCTTGTAAAAACTATACACTTCTTTTTAAAAACCACTTTGTTACCATATGAAACACACACTTTTCACATTACTGTACTCTGCACGAGTTACACTCTGCTGTGATAAACCTAAAACACTTTTAGCACTTCTACTTCCCTATGATTAGAATAGGTTACTATCAACAAAGTTGAAATGTAATGTAAATTCACCAAACACTACACAAGACCAATGTTGCAGACTGAAGAAACTCATTTATTTCTCAACACGCCGAAAATGTTGACATGGAGATTCATGATACTGAAACAAAACGTGACAAAAAAAAAAAAAACTAGACATTGTCTCTTCATCTGGCCAGAGAATTTCATCTACGTCACAGGCAATGTCGTTATTAGCAAGACACCTTGGAAAGAAATGTCTTGAATGATGAATCCACCCTTGCATTGCTGCTACCTCCATCTGGTCACAGGCCTCCTCCATGGATTGGATGAGGGCTACCTCAGCCTGGAAACGGAGGTCATATACCTTCCACCGCAGTGCTGAGAAAAACTCTTCTATAGGGTTGAGGAATGGAGAGTATGGTGGAAGATATCAGACAAAATTGTGCAGTTCAAAGTAGATCTAGTATACATATTACAGTACAGTAAAATATTATGGGACAGTATGCATGAGCACACTGCTAAAGTGAATACATACCTCTGCATAATCATGCCGCAGTTGTTTCACCCTTTCGGAATTGCGCTCAAAGGGCACTCATTTAGCTTCATTTGAATATGGTTTTTTTTTAGGATGTGTGCCAGTGTTGATGTCGAGACCTGATGGACATTGTTGAATATGGTTATTGACAATGTTAGCTTGGAGCTGATTGAGTGTTATTGCATTATTGGCCAAAACCATCTTTACTATCTCCCTCTCTTGCTGTTCTGTGAACATGGGAGGCCTTCCCCCTTGTTGTTTCCGACCCTCAATCCTATGTAGAAAAAAAAAAAAAAAAAAAAAAAAAAGAAGACGTGCTGATAGTGCATAGACTCCAGTACTGTAAGCAGATACTGAAACCGTGCAGATGTTTTTGATATGATGATATTTTTATAATACCTATTTTCCAGTGGAAATGTTCTTATCACACTTGCCACTGTATATCGCCTTAGATTTGGCTGTACTCGCAGTCCAGCCTCCCTCAGCATCAGGCCATGGTTGACAACGTGGTCAACTAGTGTTGAGCTGATCTCATTTGTCAGAGTCGGTCCTCTTTGAGAACCTTCTTGTCTTCCTCTTCCTCCAGCAGGGCCTCCTCCTCTTCCTCTTTTGATTCCTTGTTCTCCTCCTCGTCTTACTCTTTTTCTGACTCTTTCCATTGTGCTTGAAGACCGATGAATTCACCTGCTGCTTTTTATAGGGCTTACACACCTGATTGGTGTGTCTACAATTAAACAAACGAGTGTTTGCACACCTGATGACTGTGTTGAACCAATTGGTTGGACGGTGTGGTAATTTGACAATGTGCTTATAGTTGTGCAAATATGGGCTGATGTTTTGCTTCTTGAGTGTAAGGTTTTGCTAATAGTGTACTACTTTTAATTTTAGTGTGGAAGCAATCCAGAAAAACTGTGACATTGTTCATTTTTAATTAACCAGTTTTATTTACTATGCATTCATTGTCACTTTAGACATATTTCCACAGTTCACATGTACAGTAAATCCCACATTAACACATTTCAAATCTGGCTACAGTGTTTGTCTTTCTATTTTCCATGCATCACATATTTTAAATACTGAATTAACACTGGTCACATAATATGCTTTTTCTTAAATTAATACACTGTCTGTATTTAGACATATGATTTATGATAGCAAATAAATGAATTTGTTTCTTAAAATTTTGTTAACATTTTGTTATATTATTTTTCTTAAACATTTTTACCATCATGAATTTATTCAAATCCTAACTTTTAACATATTAGTTTTAAACTTTAAACTGTTTTACTACAGCTTTGAAACATACAGAATCTCTATACACCTGAAATTTCACACTATCACATCACATCATAACCTAACCACTAGAGTGAACATGGGCTCGTCTGTGAACGGTCACATTTACATACCTTGTAGTCACTGTAGATTACCAATAAACAGGAAGAGATTCATCACCTTTATAATAAGTGCTGACTAGGCACTGGGAGTGAGGACCAAGGCCAACACAGACTGACTTGATGATAATGTATCATGTTTTTCTGCAGTCAGTGTCTTCTCCTCGTCCTTCTCTCTCTGCTCTGTTTCATGTGTTGTGAAGCTGATGATGTCAGTTCCTGATCTGTGGTTCACAGCTCAACTAGTCTGTGACACTCTGATGTTCTATCTCTCTATCCTGTTCTGTTGGTCCTTCTGTCCACTAACCCCAACCAGTCCACGCAGATGGCTGCCACCTCTGAACCTGGTTCTGCTGGAGATTTCTTCCTGTTAAAAGGAAGTTGTTTCTTGTTGGATTTTTTTCTTTGTTATTATGAATTTTATATTTTGATAAGCGCATTGAGATGACTTTGTTGTAATTTGCGCTGTACAAATAAAGTTGAATTGAATTTTTTTTAACATGAATTAAGGAGCATGGATGACTGAGAGCAGAGAAATGTGGTGTGTCACTATGTGCTGGAGAAACCTGCAGCAGGTACCACCCAGTGATGCAGCGGGAAAGGATGCTCTTGATGGTTCATAGTGTGCCTGGGTTGGAATGTAATGTCTAATTAATTTGAAGTTGTTGTTTCGTGTTGTTTTAGAGATTTTCTTAATGTTTGTCAAATTTTAGCTATGGGTCAAAAACCATCTTAAGATATTTGAATTCTGTTACAAATTGAATGCTTTTATTTTACAAATGTTTTTGAAATTTCTGCCCTATATTTAGTTTTCTAATTGAAAAACACATTGATACCGTTTTGGCGAGATTTAGCACCAACATGTTATATGTGAGCCACTCACTCACCTCAGCCATACACACCTGCTTAGTTGACTTAGCGAGTGCATAAAAAACTGCATCTTCTGCGTAGAGTTGGCAGCTGACACAGCGGCTAATTAGGTCCCAAGCGGAGTCCTGCTCCCTCAGCAGCTGTTTCACCTCAGCAGCTGTTTCACCTCACTGTTCATCCACTGTTTTTATTTGGAAAATGTCTGACCATCTTCTCCACTGTGACACTATCCATACATGTTTATTATAAAACAGAACAGTGGATGTATAGTCCGTCAAATAGTGCTGAAGCAGTCCTGGAGCTGTGGGATGGCATTTTCAGACCAAATCTGTATGAATCTCACCTCAGGCTGGTTTTTTGTATAAGTGGTCTGTATGCTGGGGAGAGAAACCAGGACAGATGATCTGATTGTCCGAGGTGAGGGAGCGGGGAAACTTTATATGCTTCATTGCTGTTGCTCTAAACCTTATCCTGCACGTTGTGCTGGCAAAACGTGCAGCTACAATGAAATGCTATCCGGGTGGGTTGACTATGGTTTGCTAACAGCTTCCTGCTATTTGTGAAATCTCCGGTGGTATGTTATGGTTAAAACTCCGGCTGGAGTCCAACTCATCATAACACAATCTAATCCAGATGAATTCCTCTCTATTGTATGTCTTAGTGCTTTTGGTAAAAACATAGGGTCAGAGTAGAAACACATAAAACTACTGGGAGAGTTGTCTGAGTGCTGCACTCTTTCGCTCTGCCATTTTATGCTTTATATGTTAGGCTACGTTCACACTGCAGATTTTTTTCAAATCCGACCCAGGTCACATGGATACTGCATGTTGTCCTAAATCCGATACGTATCCGATCAAACGTAAATATGTCATTTGTATGAGGAAAAAATAGGTTTTAATTGTCGGTTTCAGGTCGGGCACAGATATCAATACCTAATGTCTGTCCGACCTGTCGGTTTCGGTTTTGCTCCGTTGGGTTTGGGTCAAAGCTTGAAGGTTCATATCATAAAAGGTCTGTGTTTAAAAGTAAATCGGCACCACAAAAAGCCAAAACTACATATATATATATATATATATATATATATATATATATATATATTTTTTTTTTTTTCTTCTCCTCATCCTCCTCTGCACCTGTTCATTCACTCTCTGGCTCCATTGCACAAAAAACTTGACGAACGCGAAAATGCGTATGCGGGTCAGTTCGGAGCCACAAACAGTTCACATTGGAGTTTGATACAGGTCACATTTTAAATGGTAAGGTGAACGGACAAACATCTGAGCAAAAAATTGGAATTGAGCATTAAGACTTGTGTGAACGTTGCCTTCGTCGACTACATCTGTAACAGATTCTAAATAAAAAAATGTCAAATTTAACACTAATAGATATACTCGGTGTGTGCGTGTGCGCGTGTAGGTGTGTCTCTGCTATGGATCAGGAGGACACAGTGAAGGAACAACATGAGATCCAGACTAAAGCTGAGAGGTGAGAGCACATCAGAGCTCAGCACTCTGTGAACCATCAGTGTTACACTCTCAGCTCTGTGTGTGTGTTCAAGTACCATGAAGCAGATCACAACTGCTGGACCTGAACCTGGACCTGAACCTGGACCTGGACCTGAACCTGAACCTGAACCTGAACCTGAACCTGGACCTGAACCTGGACCTGGACCTGGACCTGGACCTGGACCTGGACCTGAACCTGGACCTGAACCTGGACCTGAACCTGAACCTGGACCTAGCTGTGTGTCCTTTAGAAGTGACCCATCCAAGGATATAATCACTGACTTCAAAGGAGATCTATCTACTGACCCACGGTAAGTTCACATAAAGAAGGTTGTTTGTTGTGTTCTTGATGGTCCAGGTTCTTCACACTCACAGGTCTAAATGTGTTTGCACCAGAACCGAGCTTAGACTTATTGAACCTGGGCCAGAACCTGGACCCAGCTGTGTGTCCTATAGAAGTGACCCATCCAAGGATATAATCACTGACTTCAAAGGAGATCTATCTACTGACCCACGGTAAGTTCACATAAAGAAGGTTGTTTGTTGTGTTCTTGATGGTCCAGGTTCTTCACACTCACAGGTCTAAATGTGTTTGCACCAGAACCGAGCTTAGACTGATTGAACCTGGGCCAGAACCTGGACCCAGCTGTGTGTCCTATAGAAGTGACGCATCCAAGGACATATTCACTGACTTCAAAGGAGATCTATCTACTGACCCACTGTAAGTTCACATAAAGAAGGTTGTTTGTTGTGTTCTTGATGGTCCAGGTTCTTCACACTCACAGGTCTAAATGTGTTTGGACCAGAACCGAGCTTAGACTGACTGAACCTGGGCCAGAACCTGGACCCAGCTGTGTGTCCTATAGAAGTGATGCATCCAAGGACATATTCACTGACTTCAAAGGAGATCTATCTACTGACCCACGGTAAGTTCACATAAAGAAGGTTGTTTGTTGTGTTCTTGATGGTCCAGGTTCTTCACACTCACAGGTCTAAATGTGTTTGGACCAGAACCGAGCTTAGACTGACTGAACCTGGGCCAGAACCTGGACCCAGCTGTGTGTCCTATAGAAGTGATGCATCCAAGGACATATTCACTGACTTCAAAGGAGATCTATCTACTGACCCACGGTGAGTCCACATAAAGAAGGTTGTTTGTTGTCTTCCTGATGGTCCTGGGGCTAATTCATTAAACCCAACTCAGTGTTTTAGTGAGGTTCATCCTGATAGTTTAGCTCAGTTAAACTGGGATCTAAATGGAATTGCCATTTCATCAAAGCGTTAACAACTCAGTTGCCACGGTGATAAAGTCTGTGGTGCGAATCTGTTCTTACCAGGTTTAAACAGCAGGCTTGGTTTACCTGTATATTAGGCTACTGATGCACTCGTATGAAACCGTGTCATTATTTTAGAAATATTGTTTAATGATGTTTAAATTGCTCAAGAAACTGTTGAGTGTTTTAAACCGTTCTATATACATTTTCTCAGCATCAACAAGTTTAATGTGTCTTTTTAAATTTAATTAAACAGAATATTATAGTAATTGTTCAATAAAAATACAAATGAGTTTGGAATCATTTTATTTTTACTTGTTTACATGTTTAATGCCTACCATACTTTTTCATTACAATATCACAGTCTCCTGTGTGTTTTCAGTCAGTAGTTTTCCACAGCGTGTGCATTCACTGAGAATACAGCAATCCATGCTGAGGAAGCTCTTATTTTATGGATAATTCTCCATAAGTGTGTAGTGTGTGTGGAGTGTGTTCCAGGAGAAATGGTGTACATGGTGACATCACACCAAACAATAAAGTACATTCAAAACACAAGACACTGTGAGATGGATTATAAAGCTAAAGGAGTATTCAAATGAAACACGTAAATACTGGCATTAAAGTAACAAAAACACAACATAACAAGGACAAGGTGAGGTAGGTTATAATAGAATTAATGTTCTATTAGAAAATGATAGATAGAATAATAGGACATGTTTAGACTATCATTTATTATGGTTAAACTAGGTGCTCACTCAATATTCTAACAATCTAGAATTAAGGTAATCAAGAGTATAAATTAGAGCGTGTGCGTGTGTGTGTGTGTGCGTGCGTAGTGAGGATTAATTCTGTCTGTATTTACATTAAGGTCAGATCAAGTTTTGACTTCTGCCACTTTGACTTTCGTGGGAGACGTCCGTCCATCTCAGTAGCTCTGCTCAGCTAGCAGGTCAGAGGTCTCTTGGCTGCGTGCGGCCCACTGTGCTGGGTTTTCCTCTTGGCGCCAGATGCATGCCGTTGGCCTTTTTTCTTTTCGCGGTAGTGGCTGTCGGTCAGTCTTGCGCTGGTGGGGGTTGTCCCGACGCTCGTGCTGTCTGGTGGGCGGCGTGACCTGGATCGCTGCTTTTGCACAATTTGGGGCTGTATGGGCTGTACGGGCCCTTGCTTGCCAGGAGGTGCAACAGGGGTGACCCCCTTCAGGGGGTGTCCTGTGGTCTGCGGCACCACCCTCTTGGTGCTACGCACACCGCATACCAGTATGGTGGGCGCCCGCCCCCACACACACATTGATCCAAACTATCAGTTCTAGGTGTAAGCACTCACTCTCCCTCTGTTCACAACCACCATCATTGGCCAGATCACCCTCTTTTTGTCATCATACTGGTTCAATAGATTAGACCCCAGAACACAATATGTACAATAATATCAGCACATTTTACTTTCAGCACAACAAAAACAGCTCACTGTTAACCACTCCTTCCACTGTCCTCTCTTTTCATATCTTCCCTCTAATAAAGTTTTTCTTACCTTTCCTGAAGTCACAATCATGCAATAAAATTGTAAAAATAAAAAATGCATAGCTGTTGTAACGATTGCACTACATGTAGTATTGACCTTCGACAGCTTGTGCATACAAGGTAGGAAAAAAAGAGATAAATATAAAGTAACATAAAATTAGGTTGGAGGAAGGGGGCTGTGTATATACGTATATCGGTATCGGTTCACAATATTTGTGTTGAACAACATTTCTACAGTAGGAATTCTCTCCAGTGTGTAGGTGAGACTTAGTGTGTGATCTTCAGATTTGTGAAGAATTGAAGCCAAATAAATCCTCGTCCAACAGACTTGTTCTCCTGTTCAGTGGAAGTATGCTGAGGTTCCACACGTGAGCTGAGCTGCAAAGGCTGCTCCACACTCACTGCACTGTGGCTCTGCAGAACAGCACCAACTGTTACTGATGTTCACATGATGTTAGCATGTTGGCAGAGCTTCCTGTGCTTTCCTCCTGCTACTCCTCAGCATGTCTGGGTGTCATCCTCGACAGCACTCTAAATCCCACATCAATAATATCACCTGGTCTACATATTTCAACCTTCGTAACACCTCTGCCCCTCCCTCACACTGCTGCTATCCTTGTCCACAGTATTGTCACTTCCCAGCTTGATTACTGCACTTCCCTTCTCTTTGGTCTCCCCAGCAAATCCCTCCATAAACTCCAGTTAGTCCAGAACTCAGCTGCCCGCAACATCACCAAAACCCCCTCTATCTCCCACATCACTAATGTTCTCCACCGGCTCCACCGGCTCCCCATTCACTTCTGCATCCACTTCAAGATCCTTCTGTTAACTTTTAAAGGTCCTATATCATGCAAATCAACTTTTTGTAGCTTTTAACCTTGTTACAATGTTAATTCCTTGTCAAAAACACCCCCAAAGTATTATTGGAGTTCCTTCCTGCATCTCTGAGAAATCCTCAATAATCCTGCTCTTTGAGCTGCTTCTCTGCCCTCTTCTGAAAAACGAGCGATCTGTTCCAAACTGACGTCACAACGTCTGAACCGCCCCCTCCAGGAAGTGTCTGCTGCCAAAGCCGCACCTACACAGTGAACATGCACTGTAGTGTATGCACAATTTGTTCTTGTAGTTTCCAGCGCATCTTGTGGTTTGAGGGCACAGTCATATGTGTTCAGGCACTTCTGTGTAGCCTGCCGTTCTACATACATGAAAAGTGTTCTCTGCATTTAACCCCTGCATGAGGAGCAGTGGGCAGCAACAGTAGCACTCGAGAGGAGACACATTTTTAGTACCTGTTCTATCGCCTCGGATCGTTGATCTGACATGTTTGTGACACAATGCGACGCAGCTGTTGGACAAAACAAATGATTATCACCTTAAATGCACTATTCCTGTAGTTAGAAGAGATGATGAGGAGAAGAAAGTGACTTAGCACCTTAACACTCCGGTGTCTGTTTGAAGCAGCTGAATGACTGCTGCTGCTGTGAGACCTGAAGCGCTGAGATGGACTAATCACAATAGGCGCTTAAATAGCCATGTGTTTTACTGTAATGTGCAGTTTATTGGCTGAAAACATTAACAACAGTGTGTGGTTAGCAAAAGAAAATTGCTTTGATGATCACTGATCTCCCTCAGCGAGGCATGAAGTCAGCGTCTACTCACGCCCACTCATGAATATGCATACGCAGGCGCCAAACAGCCCGTTACTCAGAAAGTCACTTTTCAGAGGCTAAAACTCTGGAAAACAGGTGAGTTTGGGAAAATAAACCTCAAATGTTATGTTTTTGGGGTTCTTAGAACAAATGGAGATGGGTGAAAAATGCATGAAATGGGACCTTTAAGGCCATTCACCACACTGCCCACCTTACCTGACTAATCTCATCCACTTCCACACTCCATCTCACTCCCTCAGATCCTCTTCCTCCATTCAGCCGTTCTGCTCCCCGACTCTGGAACTCACTACCTCTGGATCTCAGAAACATGGACTTATTCTCCCAAATCAAAGCCAGACTCAAAACCCATTAAAACCCTATGTACTGTTGTGGTTTTATTATGCACTGTAAAGTGACCTGAAAGGAACTGATTTAAAATAAAAAAAGTATTATTATTATTATTATTATTATTATTATTATTATTATTATTATTATTATTATTATTATTATGTCTTCTCCACAGCAGCTTGGGTGTGAATGGTTCCTCTGGAGCTGAGCCTGACTCCATCTTTATGGTGAGACACACTATCATACTTGACAAGACTATGCACTACTCGCACCCTTTAATAGTCTTACGTAACAATGTGATGACGCCCTCATTCGTAATCAGTGTTACACAGAATTAGCAGAAACATGAATTAAAAAGCCTTCCGGCGGTCAGCCAATCATACCTGTCAAGTATCCCGTTTTGGCAGGGAAACTCCCGTATTTTACCCCTCTTTCCCACCATCTTCCCGTATTAGTATTTTCCCATAAATATCCCGTAATGTAGTAATAATCAAAACCTGTCTTACTAAACTGAACGCTGTCACTAGCCTCGCGAGAACTGCCATCTGAAATGGCCTGGTTGGCAGTTCTTGCGAGATTAGTGCCAACAGCGGCAACAAACCCGGAAACATCTCAGAACAGAGATGATGATGAATGAAGACGTAAAAAAAAATAACTCATGTAAATACTTTGGAAAATGTAACAGAGAGTTTATCTTCATAAAGACCATCAGGATGGGACACAGTTACACATTTTGTTAGATTAATAACTGAGATTTTAACGTCTACCACAGCAGAAGGAGCCACGTAAGTCACCATGAAAAATCAGCCAATCACAAGCGTCACAAATATAAACTGCTTTACAAAGTGTTTAATAATGTAAAGTCTGCAACAAATGTGTCTAATAAGTCATTAGTGAATACCAGAGAACCACATGAGTGAGCATGAGAAATTAAAATAAATTATGTAATGAAAAGAAAATGTAAATGTCTAACTTAAAGACAAGCAACGTGAAATTAACAATAAATATGCAACGTGTTGACTTGTAAATAAACTGTAAGTATATTAAATAAACATGTGCTTCATATACACATTTATGTTTTCATTTAGGCTGTATTATAATTTAGGAATTAGGGCTGGGCGATATATCGAGATTCAAGATGTATCGAGTTTTCTATTTTGGCGATATAGAAAAACGACAATATTGCATATATCAATATATATATAAAAATTTTAACTTACTTTGTATCAAAATACTAATTTTAGGAGTCACTACTTTTACTTCTCAGAACAACATGTAAAGTTCAGTTAGATGATTGAGTGCGCCCTAAACCAGACCTTCCCCATAACAAGCTACACTACAGAACTCACTCACACATGCTGTCTCTTACAGGAGAAAAAGCCAAAAGTGGCACATATTGTGGAGCTGTTTGTTCATTAATGAGACTGTGGCATTTTGCGTCAGCACATTTAACCCAGAATTGTCTTTCTGCTCAGACTTCATTTGAAATAAAGTTATAGAGACCATTAGGAACACTTCTATGCTTTTTGCACCACACACACACACACACAGGTTCTCACTGATGATTGGACCAGGCCTTCACTCATCACCTTTCATTGTGTTTCCAGCTACTGGAGGACAACATCATCAGCTTTGTTAAGGCTGAACTCAAACACATGCAGAATATTGTGGATGGAGATAATCCAGAGTGCTCAGAGAGTCAGATGGAGGGTGAAGATGATAAGCAGAGGAGGAGCAGCAGGGAGGCCTTTTTGAACATCACACTGTATTTCCTGAAGAGGATGAAGCAGGAGAAGCTGGCTGAACGTCTACAGAGCAGTAAGAGCATGTGAACATTTTCACTGTGAGGAACATCACATGAAGGACACAAAGCTGCCTTTTCTTTTTAAATGCATTCAATTAGTTGGATTTAATCTGAGGAACCATCCATACTGAAAACATCACACACTTTAGTTACCAATGTTCAAACCTGCTCTGACTTCTCCACTCTAACATTAAGTTGGTCTTCATTCAGGTACAAAGGCTCATCGATACCAATGTCAGCTGAAGTCCAAGCTGAAGAAGAAGTTCCAGTGTGTGTCTGAGGGCGTGGCAAAAGCAGGAAGTCCAACCCTCCTGAAGGAGATCTTCACAGAGCTCTACATCACAGAGGGAGGGACTGGAGAGGTCAACCAGGAACACGAGGTGAGACAGATAGAAACAGCATCCAGGAGATCAGACACAGCAGAAACAGCCATCACACTAGAAGAGCTCTTTAAAGCCCCTCCTAGAAAACATCGACCAATCAGGACAGTGATGACAAAGGGCGTGGCTGGAATTGGGAAGACACTCTTAACACACAAGTTCACTGTGGACTGGGCTGAAGACAAAGCCCAGCAGGAGGTCCACTACACATTCCCACTGACCTTCAGAGAGCTGAACATGCTGAGGGGGAGGAGCTTCAGCTTGGTGGGACTTGTTCATCACTTCTTCTCTGGAAGCAAAGAAGCAGGAATCTACAGCTTCCAGGATTCCCAGCTTTTGTTCATCTTGGATGGTCTGGATGAGTGTCGGCTCCCTCTGGACTTCCTCAGCACTCAGACCCTGACTGATGTCTCAGAGTCCACCTCAGTGGAGGTTCTGCTGATAAACCTCATCAGAGGAGAACTGCTTCCATCAGCCCGCCTCTGGATAACCACACGGCCTGCAGCAGCCAATCAGATCCCTCCTGAGTGTGTGGACATGGTGACAGAGGTCAGAGGGTTCACTGACCCTCAGAAGGAGGAGTATTTCAGTAGGAGGTCCACAGATGAGGAGCAGGTTAGCAAGATCATGTCCCACATCAGGACGTGTCGTAGCCTCCACATCATGTGCCATATCCCGCTCTTCTGCTGGATCACTGCTACAGTTCTGGAGGACGTGTTTAAGAGCAGAGAGGAGGGAGAGCTGCCCAGGACTCTGACTCAGATCTACAGCCACTATATGGTCCTTCAGAACAAAGTCAAGAATGTAAAGTTTGATGGAGGAGCTGCCACAGATCCACACTGGAGTCCACAGAGCAGGAAGATGATGGAGTCTTTGGGAAAACTGGCTTTTGAGCAGCTGCAGAAAGGAAACCTGATCTTCTATGAGAGTGATCTGACAGAGTGTGGCATGGACCTCAAAGCAGCCTCAGTGTGCTCAGGAGTGTTCACACAGGTCTTTAGAGAGGAGAGCAACCTGTACCAGGACAAGATATTCACATTCATCCACCTGAGCCTTCAGGAGTTTCTGGCTGCTCTTCACGTCCATCAGACCTTCATCAGCTCTAATGTCAACTTGCTGAGCAATCAACCACTGAAGAGAAAGAAGAAGAAGAATAGCTCCAAGATGTTAGCATCTAAAAAAAAAACTCTGAACCTTCTACATCAGAGCGCTGTGGACGAGGCCTTACGGAGTCCAAACGGACACTTGGACTTGTTCCTCCGCTTCCTGCTGGGTCTTTCACTACCGACCAATCAGAGGCTCCTACAAGGCCTGCTCACACAGACAGGAAGTGACTCACAAACCAATCAGAGAACAGTTAAATACATCAAGGAGAAGCTGAGTGAGAGTTTGTCTACAGAGAGAAGCATCAACCTGTTCCACTGTCTGAATGAAGTGAATGATCGGTCTCTGCTGGAGCAGATCCAACAGTCCATGAGATCAAGACGTCTCTCCACAGAGGACCTGTCTCCTGCTCAGTGGTCAGCTCTGGTCTTCATCTTACTGTCATCAGAAGAACATCTGGATGTATTTAACCTGAAGAGATTCTCTCCTTCAGAGAAAGCTTTTCTGAAGCTGCTCCCAGTGGTCAAAGCCTCCAAGAAAGCTGAGTATGTGACTTTAGAAGAACATGTCTTTAATTCTCTCACAGACAAACATCTGTAAGGTTTCTCTGATTCTTCATCAGGTTGAGTTTCTGTGGTCTCTCAGAGAGAAGCTGTGCAGCTCTGTCCTCAGTCCTCAGCTCTCAGTCCTCCAGTCTGAAACATCTGGACTTGAGTAACAATGATCTTCAGGATTCAGGAGTGAAGCTGCTGTGTGAAGGACTGCGGAGTCCTCACTGTAAACTGGACTCTCTCAGGTCAGTGGGATCACAGGGAATTAAAGGACTGTGCATTTTTAGAACCCTCAGAATAAAACTGGATTTCTGTGATGTTTATTAATCAGAACTACTGATAATTGTTTTAATAGCAAAACAAAACAAAAATGTTATGAAAATACATTTAGTATTTCTAGTACTGTCAAGAGATGGTCTGTGATTAATTAATCTAATTAATCTTGTTTTCAATCGCACCTAAAAATGGCAGAGACGCGCCCTCAACTTGAGGTGTTTTTTCATTGAAATCACATTATTGTGGCAGATCAAGATTGGTATATAACAAAGTGGTTTTATAAAGTCATTTATTGTTTTTCACACTTGAACAGATGCAGGTGTAGCCATTTACATTCTGCTGTATTTAGTAGTCCCAAGGGCTACGTGTCATATTGATGTGTACTTTAGTCAATCTCCAAATAATGGAAAATACAAATGAAATAAAACATCAGTACTTATTCATTTTGGTTCTGAACCCTGTCATCTTGTCCAGTTTTGGCAACACGGCGTGCTCGGACCATGTAGCAGTTAGCACTGTCAGAGTGTCTACACTAGCTGTCCGTGCTAGCAGCTACATGTTTAGCATTGAGTTGGTAGTTAAGGTTGCCACCTGTTCCTTAAAATACAGAATGGTTCCTTATTTGGCCATTAAATGGTACGTCCTGTACTAAAACAGCTAAAACAGAACGCTGTTTGTTCGGTATTTGCATAAATGACGAGAACACGAGACATGTCAGTCAGGCCGTCTCACACACACACACTAAATCTGAGAATAATGAACAAAATTAAAAGTAGGAAATGTTAAGGTTAGCAACACCAATCTATGTAGGATCAGTGTAGTGTGTCCTGTGTACCTGCCTGTGTGTGTGGTGCATTCACGGACTGTTGGAGAGAGAGAGACAACACACACTGACGCTGCTCAAACCCTGAAAATGTCCAACTTAAGAGAGATTTCAGTGTCACACGGTGGACTGTCTGACCTCAAACAGCCTCAGGAGAACAACACTGTAGATATGAACTATCTGAGAAGTTCTTCATACATACAACTTCTCCTGAGGCAGGTGAAAAACATCACCTTTCACCTACGAGGTAAAAAGGCTAAAAAATGAAAACAAGCTTCTAAAAGAGACAGTCCTGGATATCCAATCTCGCAGTATGCGAGACAAAGTGATATTCTCAGGTATTCCAGAGCCCCCCAACAATGACCCAGAGGTTCTGCTGAAAAATGTTATGTAGTGTGCGCTTAAAATCCCGACAGAAACCGTGAAAAACACCTTTCACCATGTCCATTGTCTCGGATCATGCCTCATCATTGCCAAATTTGAATATTTTCAACAGGAAATCTAGGTTAAAGGTAAAGGTTGGGAACTTAAAGGTACGTAATTCGGAATGAATGATCAACTCCCTCAGTAAATAAACGAACGTCGAAAAACCCTGTATCCTATTTTCAAGGAAAACCGACAGAGAAGCCGAAATTCAAAATTGGTCATAGACAAGCTTTACATAGACGGCCAACTGTTTAGGGATTCGAACATCAGCTCCTGGCTCTACTAAGAAAAACACAACAAAAAACAAGAACGAAAACAAACAAACAAGCAAACAAAAAAACAGGTGATGTATGGGTTAACATTGAAAGGATAAAGCTCCACGCAGTGAAGTTAAGGTAGCACTATTTTAAAGGTAAAATAAATATATGTGCTGTGTGTGTGTGTGTGTGTGTGTATATATATAAACACAAAACGATAAATAAATAAACAAAACAATAATAATTAGAATAAAAACAATTGAAAAGGAGAAACAATTAAATAAAATCATGTATATGTATATATACGTAAGTGGATGTGTGTGTGTATGTATGTATATATGCTATATATTTGCACAGATTTTGATAAACACATACTGTATAGGCACGTACAATCTCACAGGACAGTCTCTACCCCCATGTCAACTCTTTCTTCTTTAACCCCAAACCCTTTTTTTTCTTTCACATCCACTCAACACTCATAGGCTAAAAAGATTAAGATATTTGATTATGTATCAAGATTAAATGCAGACATTGTCTTCTTTCAAGAAACTCACTTACTTAAATCAGAAGAAAAATCTCTTTAACAACATATATAATTTGTGTTTCAATTCCAGACAAAGAGCAGTGTCGGTTCTTTTCAACAAAAGACCCAGAGGGTAGATATATTATTATCAAAGTGGTGATATATAATAAATGTTATACAACTCTAAATCTCTATGCCCCCAATAATGACGACCCTGATTTCTTCCAATGAGTTTTTTCGGAGTTATCGGACCTTTCTGCAGACTCATCTTTAATCATCGGAGGTGACTTCAATCTGGCACTTGTTACGGTTAAATTTACGGTTACCTCGTCTTTGACTTGAAAACACACTCTGCGGTGATAAATGATGAAGACCAAACAGGAGAGATGATGAAGTAATAAAAAATGATTTCATCTAAACTAAATAAAAAGGTACAAAGCGGGATAGACAAAGAAGTGGACTCCTCTGGCCAGAGGAGAGGCGCGAAGAAAAAGAAGGGCCCAAAAGTTCCTTTCACACACATTTATACCCCACTGTCCCACCTCCCCCCTTCCACAGACAACAAAGAAGAGACCAGGGGGGAAGGTCAGTCTGCCGGAGGTGACACCTCCGATGTCGGGGTGAAAGTTCGATGTGTGTGTGTGGGTGAGAGTGTATGTGTATGTGTGTGTGTGCATGTGATGTCTGGGGTGGGTTTGGACGTGCTCTGGCCTTGGAGATTAAACTGAGGCCAACTGACATTCCTTTAGAGAAGCTGTATTATGGGAGTATGAGCCCATTGACTTTGCAGGAAAAGGAAAAGACATCAGACAGGCGTGGAAATTGGGGTATTAAGTTGAATGAGATCAAAAAGCAAATATATGAGTATACATAATTAATCAATTTTGCCACCACAATCTACCCTTTTTGGACAAAGTCCAACACAAAAAAAGAAGCAAAATTAATTAGTAAAATGTTTAACCTTAGCAAAGCACAGTCCAAACTCATAAAACTTAATTAAACAAAGTTAGTATAACTTTAGCTCAACCCCTCGTAGTCAATTGGACAAACAATGGTGACCAGGAAAGGCTTGCGATCGGTATTTCTTCCACGACGTCCTCAAGGTTGGATTTCAATGTTTCAACAGACCATATGCCTCGTAAGAAAGGTCAGCTTTGTGACCCCCTGAGGTCTTTACCTTTTTCTTTCGATTGCAACTTTCAAGGCTCCTCAAAGCACTGCTCCCGATCCGGAAGAAAGGAAACGCTCCCTGGCACTGCTCCCGAAGAGAAGAAACAGCTCCCGAAGGCGCACCTCCTTACTGCGGTTCCTCGATCAATGGTGATGTTGGTTCTTCCTCCGTTGGACCAGTCGCCTCAAGATCAGGGTCGGCTGGTGTTGGCACCTTCCTGCAGTGTGATGCGTGAATCCACGTGGCTCGCTCTGCGACCTTTTCCGTCTCGCGTTGTGCACGATCACAAAGTCACCTGGAAGAATGTCATGGAGGTTCTCGGTGGTAGTCAGTGGGAGGGCCGCTCGTACTCTGGACCTGTTGAGAGTAAGAATTGTGGAGAGTTGTGCACAGTATTTTATCAAACTGTCGTCCTGGAGAGCTGTCTCAGCCCAGGACGAAACAGAGGGGGATAGACCCACATTGGGTGGCCGCCCAAAAAGGATTTCAAAGGGTGAAAGTTTAGATTTCGGATGGACCTGTTGTCTCATCTGAAGGTGGACAAGCGGTAAAGCTTTAATCCAGTTCAGCCCTCCATGCACTTGTTTAACCTGTTTTTCAGAGGACAGTTAGCTCTTTCTATGGCCCCAGCGGACTCAGGGTGATAGCTGTAGTGTTTTCTAAGATCCATGTCTAATCTTAGCCCTAACTCTGTTATCACCTGGTTGACAAAATGTGTGCCGTTATCAGAAGAGATTTTGTATGGAATGCCCCACCTTTTGTATGGAATGCCCCACCTAGGTCAGCTCAGCTACTTCCGGCAGCTGAGCTGACAGCAGCAAAAGAGCAGAGCGGAGCTCACAGAGGAATTTATTTACTAAACATGAACTTTTTCTTCTGAGAAATGATACGATACCTCAACATCAAACTCTATCATTTACCATCTGACTCTGGCTCTGAGGTAATCATCTACTGCTTTTTTATTTGCTGGCTCAACTGGAAAGCTAAGTAGCAAGCTAGCTAGCTACAAGTAGCAAGCTAACTAGCAGAAGAATGGCTCTTTCCACAACAGAATACAGCAGTCTTCTCCAAAAGATTACTGAACTGGAGACTACAGTGCGAGGAATACAAGTAAACATTGAGGTTAATGGACACTGTGGATATGATAATGATACGACTGTGCCGCTGTTTCAAAACAGCGGAGTGGATAAAGCTAACTTGCTACCAGCCCGTGCTAACAAAGATATCAGGCCTAGGGAGGATCCTGTTCCCGTTGATAAGCCAACAGGTGCGAGTCCTCCCTGGAATACTCTGGGAGCTAAGCCTAAGAAAAAGTCATATCCACTTCAAAGGCTAACGGGCCGAGCAAAGCGCCCTGATATCAATAATGAGACACACTGGCCTGCACTGGCTTCGCAGACTGCAGCCTCAACATCAACTCCCTTGTCTGCCCAGGCACAAAAGTGGACATCTGCTAAAGGCAGGAGTATCACCAAGTCACAAACCCAGTTTCATGTAGAACTGGGTAATCGATTCGCCCCACCGCTGAATGACCTAGGATCTGGCTCTAATGAGGTCAACACACAACCTTCTGGAACTGCGAAGACTGAAAGTGTTTCAGGAAAACAAAAGCGACAGGGTAGGCCAAAGCAACAACCTCACACACTGATAGTGGGAGACGTTTCTGTTAAAGATGCTCAGAAGATGTTTAGCAGCAACGTGAAAGTGATCTGCTTACCTAATGACACAGTATCAGACCTGGCTGACAAAATCTTGCATATCGTTGCAGATTACCCACATTTGAAAAATGTTGTGATTCATTTTGGGTTAAATGATTTAGTCAAGGAGGAGTCTGAGGTGTTAAAGCAGGATTTAACCCATCTGCTAAAAACTGTGAGCTGTTTACAGCCTAAAGTGTTCATCAGTGGCCCGATACCTCCAGTCCGCAAAGGAGATCTGAAATTCTCAAGGATTTACTCTTTGAATAAATTTCTGTCTTCGGCTTGTGCTGCCCTTTCACTAAATTTTATAGAAAATTTTCCTATTTTTTGGGAACGTCGTCATCTTTTTAGAGCAGATGGACTGTGTCTAAACAAGGCTGGAGTAAAACTCTTCACATCCAACTTGTTTTACTTCACCAGTCACACTGCTATCAGTTCTGATAAAGACAGAGGACAACATGTACCATCGGAGAACAAAACAACAAGGAAAGAACATGGAGTCAATGAGCTTCCAGCAAGAAATAAAAATCGCCAAAATGAAGAGGTCAACCCAACCCCCGCATCTCAGGACCCACCTGCTTCACCCCAAAATTCACCTACTTCCACCTCATCCAGCTTCTCTCCTACCCCTGCCTTCTTGGATTTAACTGCCCAGATGAACGAGCTGGTTCTGGCTGTCACAAGACTGACACCCCACCCTTTACCCCACCATGGTCAATCTGCACCACCCATCCCTCCTCGACGATACCAGGCTCAGGATCACTCTTCTCCTCAGGCCAGCTGTGTTCATCTTAGAGCAACACAGGTCTGATGTGTGCTGGGTCCGGACTGCAATAGCTCTATTTTTAGGAACAACCAGAAAAAGTCAGGGCCCTATGGAGTTAAAGCAGCTTCTTTAATTCCTGTGGTGACAGGTAACACAGGTAAAATTGTGAAATTAAAGAAAAGCAAAAAGCTTTATAGAGATAAAAATTTGACTCCTATAACATGTCATCCAAAAAGTCCACCAGTGTCTCCAGTAAAGTCTTTAAAATTAGCTCTTCTTAATGTTAGATCTCTTGTTAACAAGTCACTAATAATTAATGATTTTATTTTGACACATCACTTGGACTTTTTATTTCTTAATGAAACATGGTTGAATGATGGTATCAGTAATACTATTCTCAATGAAAGTTCACCACACGACTTTATTTATTTAAATAAGTGTCGTACTTGCAGGAAAGGTGGTGGAGTTGCTGCCATTTTTAAATCAATATTTCAGTGCAAAGAAATAACATTTGGTGATTTTATCTCCTTTGAATATATGTCATTCTAACTGAAGGGTGATTCAAGAGTTCTGTTTTTAGTTGTTTATAGACCCCCAAAATATTCTGGAGAATTCATGGATGAGTTTGCTGAACTGCTGTCAGTTGTATGCACTGAATACAACTTTTTAATAATAACAGGTGACTTAAATATTCATGTAGACAATAACATGGACAATACTGCCAAAGAACTGTATGCTTTAATGGATACTTTTGGTCTTACACAACATGTGACTGGTCCGACACACACTCAAGGTCACACTTTGGATCTGGTTATCTCTAAAGGTGTTGATATCTCTGCTGTTGATGTAAGAGACTTAGCTCTATCTGATCATTTCTGTGTCTTTTTTGACCTAGAGACTGTAACATCTGTTCCCCCTAGTTATGTGTGTTTAAAGAAAAGGTACATAAATGAGAACACATGTACACAGTTTATGGAAGCCATAGCAATGACACCAACATTGAGTGCTGAGACAGTTGATGATCTTCTGGATGAGTATAATAGAAAAGTCTGTAATGTCATAGATGTGGTGGCTCCAATCAAAACTAAGAGAAAACCAAACACACAGAAAACACCTTGGAGGAGGACTGAGATAATGCAGAATTTGAAATCTGACTGTAAAAGAGCTGAGCGTAAATGGAGATCAACAAAACTCCAAATTCATCTAGAACTGTACAAAATAAGTCTGCGAAAATTCAATGATGGCTTGTTCAAAGCAAGGCAGCAATACTTTTCTGAAATTATTGCCAAAAATGTCGACAACTCTCGCACGTTGTTTTCTGTAATTGAAAAGCTCACAACCCCCCCAGATCAGATAGCCCCTGAATTACTGTCAGCTGGAAAATGCAATGAATTTGCTGTATATTTCAATGAAAAAATACAATCAATAAGGTCAAACATCAGAACAAACCAGCAAAATCACAAAAAGCTTGAACAGCTTCAACCACTGAGGGATGAGTCAACTACAATGTTAGAGTTTATTACAGTGAACCCAAAAACAATAGAGGAGACTGTTCAGCAGTTGAATCCATCAACGTGTTGCCTTGACACAATACCCTCAAACTTCTTTAAAACTGTTGTAAAGTCAATTGTCACTGATTTGTGTAAGATAATTAACTGCTCATTCCAATCAGGCACCGTACCAAAATCCCTGAAAGTAGCTGCTGTGAAACCGCTGTTAAAAAAGAGAACACTGGATGCCTCTATACTGGCTAACTATAGACCAATCAGCAACCTTCCATTCATGGCCAAGATCATGGAGAAGGTGGTCTTCAACCAACTGAGTCAATTCTTAACATTCAACAAAATATTTGATAAATTTCAGTCAGGTTTTCGTTCTCATCACAGCACTGAAACTGCTCTTATCAAAGTGATCAATGACATAAGGTTGAACACTGATTCAGGAAAAGTATCTGTTCTCATTCTGTTGGATCTAAGTGCTGCATTTGACACTGTAGATCATACAATTTTGTTGCACAGATTGCAAACATGGGTTGGACTAAATGGAAAAGTAATGCAATGGTTTAAGTCATACTTGGAGGAGCGAAGCTATTTTGTAAGCATTGGAAACTTTGAATCTGACAGATTACCAATGTCCTGTGGGGTTCCTCAGGGATCTGTTCTTGGACCCCTTCTGTTTAACCTTTACATGCTTCCTTTAGGACAAATTTTACAGAACTGTAAGGTTGATTATCAGAGCTATGCAGATGACACACAACTATATCTATCACTGAACCCAGATGACTATGGTCCCATTGAGGTGTTGTGTGACTGTTTAGAAAAAATAAACTGCTGGATGAGTGAAAACTTCCTTCAACTAAACCATGACAAGATGGAGGTGATTGTCTTTGGTAACAAGGAAAAGAGGACTGCTGTCAGCAATTATCTTGAGTCTCGATCTTTAAAAGCTAAAGACCAAGTCAAAAACCTTGGTGTTCTGATTGACTCAGATCTTACATTCAGCAGTCAGATCAAATCTATCACAAAAACAGCCTTCTACCACCTAAAGAACATCTCCAGAGTGAAAGGTTTAATGGCTCAGAAAGATCAGGATAAACTGGTCCATGCTTTTATCTCCAGCAGACTGGACTATTGTAATGGTCTTCTGACAGGAATCCCCCAAAAGAGCATCAAACAGCTACAGCTGGTTCAGAACGCTGCAGCTCGGGTCTTAACCAGAACAAAGAGGTCAGAGCACATTACTCCAGTTTTAAAGTCTTTACCCTGGCTCCCAGTCAGCCTCAGAATAGACTTTAAAGTTCTGCTGCTGGTGTATAAATCTGTGAATGGTTTGGTCCAGAATACATCAGTGACATGTTAGTCAGGTATGAACCCAGCAGGTCTCTCAGATCTATGGACACAGATCAGATAGTGGAGCCCAGAATTCACAGTAAACATGGTGATGCTGCTTTTAGTTGTTATGCTGCAAAGAAGTGGAACAAACTGCCAGCGGAGCTGAAGTCAGCATCCAATGTGAACATTTTTAAATCAAAGTTAAAGGCACTTTTTTTCTCTACTGCATATGATTGAGAGAGAGATTTTTTGTCATGTTGTTGATGTAATGATGATTTTACTGATGATTTTAATTGATTTTACTGATGATTTTAAATGTTCTTATTGATTTTACTGATGATTTTAAATGTTCTTATTGATTTTAAACAATTGAATGTTTTATCATGTAAAGCACATTGAGTTGCCTTGAGTATGAAATGCGCTATATAAATAAATTTGCCTTGCCTTGCCTTGCCTAGGAATGATGTCTGTTAGCAGTGCTTTGGCTACTGCTGTGGCTGTCTGCTGTTTGGTTGGGGAGGCCTCAATCCATTTAGAGAACATGTCTATGATGACCAAACAGTGCTTCTTTCCCTCACATGGTGTTAGCTCAACAAAATCCATCTGCAGTTGATGAAAAGGCATGGATGGCTGAGGATGGGCTGTCTGGCTAGTCAATGGTTTTTATCTGCCTGGGTTGTTTTTAGCACAGATCATACATTTCTGACAAAACGCGGCTGCAAAGGAAGAAAATCCCTTTGTGCACCACACTGTCTGAACAGCAGATACCATACCACCCTTTGACACGTGCTTGACCGTGTGTCAATTTAGCATAAGCAGGGAAAAGAGAAGTCGGTAGGCAAGGCTTTGAATCGGGGCCATACCAAACATAAATGTTATTTATTTAAATTGTTTGTTTTATTTCTCTTCGCTATCTCTTGTTTATGAAGGAGAAATCTTATTCTATCCTTTATTTATTCTGAATAATGTTAACACTCCACACCTAATATAATCTAATTACTTTATAGAGCTGAATTTGTCAGTTCATTTATTTCTAAATTGGTGGCAAAAGTGTCTCCTATTCTGTGTCTGAACCAGAGTTAAGCAAGATTATTGGCCCTTTTAAGGTTAGACAGAATTAAAGTTAAGTTGAGTCGAACAATCATATTGTCTTTTGCTCTCTGCATTTATCCCATTCGTAGGAGTGACGAGCCATAGCGCGGTTTGGAGAGTTTCCTTAAATGCTCGGAAGTTACTTAACTTTAAACTATCTCATTTATATCGATCAATTATTAAGAATTTCAGCAGGACCCTTTTTAATTCTCAGGCGACCTCGATTGGGCCACCAACCCAATGTTTTACTCTTAAAAATGTCTAAACCCAGTGAAAGTGTTTTATGGTCTTGCACGCTAAGTGCTGGTGGGGGAAGAAAATGGTTGGAGGGTTTTGAGGTATAGGCGATACATCATGGACCGCTACTTGGTTAAGATCAGATAACCATTCAACAAAGTGAACCAATCCAAGTTTCTCCGTCAGATCCATCCAAAGTTCCACAAACACGGGGACAGAGATGAACCTGTATGAACTGGAAACTCAACTAAAGCTAACTATGCTTAGCTAACACACCGACACACACAGACTGGACTAAGAGCTAATGCTAACCACTCCATAATAAGGAATAGACCAAATAAAAAGAACACATCTGACTGTCATCAAACCACAGAGAGCCAACGATTTGTTTATGATTATTATTGTTTATGTGGTCAGATTTAACACTTGTATGGAAGGATAAAAGCTAATATGTCACACGTTGTGTGCAGTAAAGGTTAGCATAAATACTAATGTCACTATTCAACCGTCCCAAATGGTGAAACGCAATATTTTTTATATTATATTTCACGTGTTCACAGACAAAGCTGATCCCATTAGACTAATGTAACTATTGAGATTATTACACCTAAATATACTGAATGAATAAATCATCAAGCTTGATCTGGTTTTAATATCAGAGAGATATTTATCAATCATAACTTTATGTAACTCATAAGATAAATGAAACAAGATTCATCGGCAGTAAAAACACTAATGTTATTTTTGCTTTTCATGTGCGTTCATAGTTTCATTTTAAGTGAGGAAATAAGTGAATGACATACAAAAACACTAAAAGAGTGACCCACATGCACTAATATATTCCAAAAAATATCAGCTCATGAACTCTTTGAGTCAGCAGCTATTGTAGCCTGTTTTCATGTATCGAGTGTTGATGTATTCAAATGTATTTGTGTTTGTAAAGAACCTGTTTACACTTTAAGTTGGGAATTGTTTTATTTATGTATGTAGTTATAGTTTTTATTTATTGTTATTGTGATAAATACCAGAAATTATTGGAATAATTTTTTTAGTCTATATCGCCCATCCCTAGGAAGTGCACAAATACAATTGGATTACATGGAATATCTTGGAATAGGAGATGCATGGAGACTGAACAACCCAACTAAAAAAGAATATACCTTCTTCTCCCCTGTACATAAATCATTATCCTGAATTGACATCTTTCTTTCAAACAATTCCATCGCACATAATATTTTCCTAAAATACATCCTATAATTAATAGTGATCATGCCCCGATATCCCTCACCGTGCAGTGTGACTCTAATCAGAAATTACCCTCTCTGTGGCGCTTTAACACTTCATTACTTAATGACAGTGAATTTAAAAAAATGACAAGAAAAGAATGGGAGTACTTTCTATTAACAAACGACTCCCTGGAAGTGTCACCGTCCTTACTCTGGGAAACAGGCATGGCTGTCATCAGAGGGAAGATTATATCATACTCTTGTTACAAGAAAAAACAGGAACAGATAGCAGAAAACTGATTTTATTTTGCAACAATTACGATACAAAAACTTTGACTACAATAATAAATCAGGCAAATACTTCGCAAATCAGCTTAAACACAACAAATAAAAAAATGTATAGCGATTTCTGATAATTCAGATCAAACTTTAAACTTACCTCAAGACATTAATAAGATTTTTCATGATTATTATCAAAATTTATACTCGTCAAACTTAAACCCTGACCCTGAAGATATTAAAACCTTCCTCAATAACTTAAACCTACCACAACTCACCGTGGATCAGAAAACCCCCTTAGACTCACCATTAACCTTGCAAAAACTACAAAATGCTTTGGATAGCATGTCAACAGGCAAAGCACCAGGTCCAGATGGGTTCCCTGCTGAATTCCTAAAACATTTCTGGTCAATGCTGGCTCCGCTCTTTTTCAGAGTAGTAACAGAGATTAAAAATAAAGGTTACGTAGGAGGTCACATGAATACAGCAAACATTAAATTACCACTTAAACCAGACAAAAACCCCATGTTACCCTCAAGCTTATTAACACAGACATAAAAATTATTTCCAAAGCACTCACTTACAGGTTAGAGAAAGTAGTACAGTCAATTATATACCAAGACCAGACAGGATTTATTAAAAATAGACACTCCACAGATCAACACGGCACAGAACTCTAAAAAGAAAACAATAATCTTGTCACTCGACGCAGAAAAAGCATTCGATAGAGTCAACTGGTCGTTCTTGGCAGAATAGCCTCAGTCAAAATGAAAATCTTACCTACAATGAACTATCTGTTCTCTATGATCCAACTTATACCACCAATGCAATGGTTCAAAAGATTAAATTCTGCAATTACATAATTCTATGGGTTAAGGTTAGGGTTAGGGTGGTTTAGAAGCCCCTAATTTCATGCATTATTACTTAGCAAACCAAATATTATATTTAATAGAATGGCTAAAACCAAAAGAATACCACAACACCTGGCTAGAAATAGAACAGCTAGACTGCAAACATATTAAACTCTCTGATCTCCCTTTTATCACTGCGACCATCAAACGTCACAACTGCTTTAAAAACCCACTGATTGCCTCCACCCTGACTGCGTGGTGGAAAGCCCTGGACATTACAAAGGTTCAGTTAAAAACTAGCATGCTGTCTCCAATCTGGCACAACCCTAACTTCAGAAATAGAAAAAGACAGCTCTATCTGAAGACACCTCTTTGAAAATGACAAGCTCAGGACATATAACAATCTAACCCAAACATTCAATATAATTTAAAATAATTTTCTACAGTACTTACAAGTAACAGAGACAATCAAGAAAAATACTCCAGTAGATCTAATTACCTTACAACCTCCAGAACTGGCCATATATATGAAAAAAATCTCAACAAAATTTAAAAAAACTCTCAAAAATATACAGAGCACTCTCGAACACTAACTCTAATCACTTACCAATCACTAATTGGGAAGCTGAACTCTTAATCGCCAAGAACACTGATTTCTGATCAGAAATTTGTTGTAATACTTTTAAGATGACAAAAAAACACATCAGCTAATTCAATGCAAGGTCCTCCACAGATCGCACATTACCCAACAGAAAATGCATAAAACCCTAACCCTAACCATCTGCTCTCAGTGCACCCAGAAAACAGCTGATTCATATGTACATGCCTTATGGCTTTGTTCCCTAGATCAACAGTTTTGGTTTCTAATTACTGAAAAACTGTCCTCCATGTTGGACAGTAGGATTCCTCTATCTCCTCTGCTGGCGGAATTGGTGTAGGGTGGCGGTACCTGGCTGGCGGTGCTTGGGTTTGCCTGCTTATCGGTCCATGGCTGGCATGGTGGCCCGGGCATTGTGGCGCCATCTGGGCCTGTGCTGGCCCTGGTGCGGGCTTCTCTCCTGCTCGGCCGCTCCCTATTGCGGGCGGCGGGCCGCTCTGGGCCGGTGTGCGGCGGGGGTTGCCTCCTGGACCGCTGGAGGATGTAGCTGGTGCCCGGCTGCGCGTGGGGGGTGGGGGGTTGCCGCCGTGTTCTGTGGGGCTAGCATGGTTCAGGAGGTGCCGCGGGGTGGGTCTCCGGCTGTGCTGCTCAGCGCGTTCCTGGAGCCTGCGATGCCGAGTGCCCAACTACTCCATCTACCCTCTCCGGTTGCCCGCCATGTGGATGTGCTGGGCTCACACCAGCCTCCTACATGGACACTTCACTTCACTCCCAGATGGTCGGCTCACTCACTTGGTGCACCACACACCCATACCCAACCCTTGGGGGGCTAGATGGTGGGTCTGGGGGTGGTGGGAGCCGCCGCATGTGCTACTAAGTAGTGGCACTGGGGCAGCATTACCACCTGAAGTTGCCCTACCAATCCCTCCAATTTTAACCACACCTCAACATACCACCCCCTGGAGGGTACGACCACCACCTCCACCCCCAAAGAGAATAAAGGAAAAGAAAGGAAAAAAAAGAAGAAAAAAAAGGCCTTGGCTGAGTCCGAATAGTCTCTCCTATCTCCGATCCACTTTTCCATAACCTCGTGGATGACGTCACAGGGTTAAGGAAAGGTGTCAGTAGAGGAGTTAAGATAAGGTCACGTTTTTTTTTTGACAATCAGACGCACTTCCACGAGGTGAAGTAATAATCCAACGGCAGCGTCTCCTTTCCTCAGCTTTTAAAGAAAATCTGAATGCTCTTTTATCATTGCCGCCACTTAACATTTCCAGGGGTTAAAAAGCAGTGGATAGGAAAGGAGATAGGAGGGATAGCCCTAAATTCAAGGTTAATGTTGGACGAGACCCAGGAAAGAGTTTAGATGACCCTGCAGACACAAATGAATAATGTATAACATGAGCTAAGGAGTACATAGGGCAATAACATTTGGGAAACACTGTTCTATATCAAAATGTTTCTATTTTTGAGGATTGTGTTCACGGGCCCGTGAGTGTCCCTTATTTTATTTTCTAAAAAAGTGGCAACCCTATTGGTACACTGAAAGAAATAACTATTAACATTTACTTAGAAAAATACTCGTAAGTATTTGCATGATGATATTTGAATTAAATTTTACTACTCTAAATCAAGTAAAACTCTCTTGCCTTTATCAAGTAAAACCTAAATGGTATTTGTAAATAAATCTTACCCTACTAAATCAGTTTTATTACACTTGGTTATGTGAAATAATGAAGATTTTCTGGATATTTCTGTGTGTGTCATAGAAATACTGAGTAACTTTTATGTGTGCTGATCATATACAATAATGGATTACTTTATTAAATGTTATTTATATTTTATCTGTTGCATCAGTTTATTTATTCTTATTACAAAAATAAATATTAAGCACTAAATTTGAGTAATAACTACAACATGTTCAATTTTATTGAATTAATATGAAAAATCAATAATACAAAAATGCCAATATTTATCAACAACTTTTTTGTTTATTGACAACCTTTTTTGTCCAATTTTTACACTTAAAAGAACAATGAATCGACAATTATTGTTATTACAAACAAACACAATGTGTTTTCTGAAGGCACAGCTGTGAGAAATGGCTGCATGCGTTTACAGCTGTATTAACATTCATGAACAGTTTCGTATTTAGTGCAACAAATGATTGCAGAGTATTTGGCATTGCAGTAGACACAAACTAAACTAGAAAAAGAACCAAAAATTTGTCTAAAGTCTGCATGAAAAAGTGACTTCCAAAACATAATGGCTTACAAATGAAATCCAAGAATAAAACCACTTTGAAACATGTGCAGGTGTTTCACCATAACAAAACTACTTGCTAGCATAAAATGCTATAACGGCAATGGCATGACAAGTCGCTTAAGCTGAACAAAATGTCATATTTTAAGTTTTGGACAGCAACTTCATTTTCAGGCTTTGTACTTTGGGGGATAGCTTTATTGCATCTAAATCTAAGAAAAGTTTCTGGAACACTTCAAAAGTGTAACGCAGTGTTGGAGGATAAGCAAGATTCAGGGAATAAATGAGACCCATTAGCAGTGTACATGCCTTTGCAGCATTTCCACATCCAGTCAGAATCTCCTTGCCATCAAGAACAATGGAAACATCCACAGGCTCTTCAGCATAGGAAGCACGAACAACAGCGATCTTCATGTTGTGCTGACAAACATCCTCCAAGTTGTCCACCTAGATAAATAAAAGAGAGCAATAGTTACTTCAACACATACTCAACAGCGTACAAGTTTAAAGTAAAAAATGATATGCCCTAGCTATATTACAGTGAACTAAAATAAATAATAAACTTGAGTATGTTTTGTCTGTAACAGAATGATTACTAATTTAATAATCAGAAAGGCAATCATACAAATTTCAAGTATTTTACCTGGCAATCTAGAAAGAGGTCTTCCTCTTTTTCACCAAGGTAGAGCATTAATCCACGAATCACATCTCCACGTCTCATCTCAACAGTTTGGTCCTGTAAACAGTCAGACAGGAATTTATTAATAGTAAAGAAAAAATATTTAATGCACTCAGCACAAGTTCAAGACAGGTTCAATTGTGACCAAGTAAACACACCTGTCTCAGGTTGTCCAAGACAGGTCTCAGTTTTGCTCCAATAGCACCACCCTTCTTCCCAAGTACAGACAGCAGTTTTGGAGTGTAACTTTCCAGCTTGAACATGAATGTCGACTCAAGGGGAATGGTGGTTATTCTCCGAAACTCTTCTTTTGTCTGTCAAGATAAAAACAGCAAAACAAACTTATTATACACACATGTTAAAACCATTTTAAAAAATGTAATTAACTCACCCCAGCTTCGGTAAAGAGCGCTGGCCACCTTTCTTTGAAGTCATCAGCAGCTGGACTGCCAGTTACCACCTCCAGTCTTCGATAGGAGAATGTTTGGGCCATTTTTGGATCAATCACCTTGTAATTGTTTTTCTTTTTATTATCTTCAAGTAGCTCCAGTCGTATCTTCTCTAAACTTTCAGTTGTCTCCCCTTGTGGGTGTGGAGGAAGGTAATTCACTTCCGCTCTTTTTGACACCCTCTGGTAGTGCCAATTTGTGAACTTGTGTATCTCCAATAACAACACGCAGAAGAATCGTGGAGGACATCTTAAAGGCCTTTCAAAAGCAAAGCTGAAAAAAAAATAAAGAACAGCACAAATTAGTGTGACAAATAGTTATTTTCCATGGCTATTTTTTTTTTTTTTTACAGTTCGCAAATATGTTTTTCATGATACTTCCAAAAATGTGTGTTATAATAAATATGATAAAGCCATGCTTTAGTGATAAGTGGCAATATTAGTAAGCTGAAGTTTAAAAATAAATGCTGTAATACTGTACCTAGTTGGGTAATGAGATGTGATGTTTAAGAGAAACCATTCGCTTTCCATCCACCACATAGGCAATCAGTGGGTATGTGTCAATGAGTTCTGAGTGCTTTACTACTCTGACTATGCCAGTGGACTCCAGCATGAAACCTCTGAAATGTTCAAAGTACCATGCAGTTTTTAGTTTCACTACAAATGCTAAGCTGTCTTGTGCAACAACTATTTGTACTATTTCTGCAAAGTCAGGAAAACCAGTGGTGGAGCCATGTGCCAACATCATGCCAGCACTATAGGAAGTGCCATAATATTCTGCTTTCAATGTCAAATGAACAACTGTCTCAGCAGGAAATTCTTGTGACATGTATTTCTGTATGTCCTCATTTACAATGTCTATTGGAATGCTTGTCATTTTTGTTACAGTAATTGCACATTTTCTAACATCTGGGCCATGGAGTGTATATGAAATCATAGCCTGGTGTTTGTTTGCCATAGACTTCAAAATATTGCGGAAGCAGCTGGTCTGCCTTACAATCTTTTTAAAAAAGTGATGCTTGGCTTCGAATCTCATTGTCCACAGGGACACAAGAGGACCAAAGGCTTTGATGAGCTGCGGGTAGTGTTCTACAAAATGATGCTTCGGAATGAGTTTTTCCTGTGTAAAGACACTTTTAAATCGAGATCTATGTTCAGCAATAAGGCTTTCAAAGTAACCTATGCTTTCATCTGTGTGGGTAGGAGAAAGGGCCAACTCAACAACATCTTTTAATGTCATTATTAACTGCCATGCCTCTTCCTGTTCAGGAACTCTAGTTCCAATCATGAGTGGGAGTAACCTCAAAAGGCACCAATTTTCATGTGCGTTACCACCAATACTCTTTCTTGCTGTAAAGTTTAGTGGGATACCTTGTGGGCTGTTGGTCTTGTCTTTCCATTTGTATGGAAACTGTTTGATGATTTGGTTGAGCTCCTCGAGTTTGAAATATTTTTTCTTAATAAAAATGTCTATGCTCAAGGCCAACTCTAGAGGTACAATACCCTCGAGCAAATCATGCAAGACGTCAGGAGGGTATCCTGTTGTAACATGAAAATGACTTAATCTCTGAGTAACTGTGCAATGTTTCTTAACACCATGGCAATGGCTCCTACTTGTCAAAGCTTCCTCAATGTCCAGCTCGTGTTGCTGCTTTGTTCTAACAGGGAAAACTCCAGCTCTGACCTCAGCCTCCTCAAACTGTGATCTCTGTCCCACACAAAATCGACAAACATAGGACCCATTAAAACTTTCAACAAACTCAGCCAGGGAGTGAGCACCAAGATTGTCTGCAATCACAGAAAACACAGTGCCCTTTACAGTTTTCCCTAAACTGGGCACAAAGACTCCGTTTTCTTCAAGGTTTTTCAAATCGTTCAACAACGGCTCAAGAACACGAGAGTAGCCATATTTCTTCACATCATTTGCCTTGCACAACACTGCCAAATAAATAGAAGACAATGTAGATCTTAAGACAGGAGGAATGTCAGCCAGCACCCAGTAGACCGCAGTTACTTTATGTTTCTTTCTGGAGGTCCCTAGGGGATTGCAAATTTCGAAATCATCACAATACAGCAAAAGTGAAAACCTGAACTCCTCTTCAGCAAAAAATGCATTCTCCTTAAAGTGGGAACCATCACGAAACGTACAATATTCTCCTGAGGTAGAACATACTGCATTCTTTAAGATATTTTGGACAATGTCACTATTTTGTAAAATATGTGACAATGACTGCAACACTGGTACATATTGATAGGTTTTTCCATCTTTTGAATCAAGTATATATTCAACCGACTGTACAACAGAGAAATGCTTCTTTATATACTCTTTTCTGTGATATGCTGAAGCAAGGGGACCACCATCACAGAAAGCTACACTAAGAGGGCTAAGTTTGCAGATACTGTTCATCAAATCTGTAACCAACTTTGGATCTGGACTGCTGTTGTGATTTTTGAATGTGTCCAAGATAATACTTTGGATTACAGGTAGTGAAGCAGAAGAACTAATGAACTGAAGCTCCTCAACAATATCATCTATGCACCTACTAGGGATATTATGGATGCAGTCAAGTTTAAGTAACAAGGCACTAAGATGATCAATAATGGCTTTAACAGAGTCTCCTTCTTCCACTACAGTTTCTGAACAAACATCTTCATTTTCATCTGATAGAGTTACATCTGCTTCATCAGCTTGTTCTGCGTTAGTTAAAAATGTCTGCAATAACGTACTTTTAAAATCTTGAAGACAGTGAGGACTATGTTTTCTACTTTTATGAGATGCAAAAGTTGAATAGATGTTGGTACTGTAGCCACAATTTTTAAAAACACAATGAACTGTTTCGTGCCTTTTGAGGTGAGCTCCAATGTGTTCAAAATATTGCCTCTCTGTGTGAAAAGCAGATATATTACAGATAAGGCATAAGAAAGAAACTGTTTCCCTTGACTTATTACTTTGGCAATGGTCTCTGGACAAATGGGCATGAAGGGAATTTAAACTTTTGAATGCACTTGGGCAATCTGAATACAAGCAGGGTAAAGACCGACCATGGCCAGAGAATATGTGCGTTAATCTGTAATGTTTTAGGAGTGCTAAACGTGTTGCTGCCCTATAATTGCAAAGTTTGCATATCCATCTCATCTTAAAAGCCTACTGGATCTCCTTTGTGACGTCTGCCCTCCCTAGACTTCAATGTATGGCTCCCCTGAAAGACAAAATTACAAAAGAAACAAAAAAGAAATGAGGAATTAAATTAATTAATTTAGTTAGCAAACAATAAATAATGTTTACAGTTAAATGCTTACCAGACTGAAAGTGGTCTCAGTTAGGATTACTTTGCTCTCCCCTTTTCTAAAAGACACATTTTAGGTAATTTCAAAATTAGTAATGACATCATCTTTGCTGTGATTGTGTGACCAAACTGTTATAACAGTATAGTTAACAGGTAATAAGCATGCACTGATGGAATTTTTGTACAGAGATTCCAAATCAAACATACCGGCTGGTGCTTGAAGGGTTTATGCTGCCTGCCGTTTGTTTTTTGAGAAATATGGGTCACTGTAGGACAAAAATACAAAAAGAAAACTTATTTAATCAATGCATTTAGCTGGTAAACAATACATGTTTATAGTTAAATGTTTACCTGAGTGAAAGTTCCAAATGAATCTGAGGGATTTCAGTTTCAGGACTTTTCTGCAAGACAGGTTTTAGAAAATGACTCAAAATGACTAACATCACGTTGTTGTGATTGCGTGAATTAGCTGATAAACAGTATAGGGGTTTTAGAATGTATTAGTGCTGATGAACAGAGAGAGGTTTCACTGCTTCAAAAAAGCCAACTCTTATATAAAAAAGTAATATATATAATAAGACAAGATGTGCCATTAATATTTGTTAAGCATAAGTAATAATCATAAGTATCAGTCGCATTTACATAAGTGGTTATTTTGTTTTGCATCGTGAGAAAGTGAGACTGTAATGAAAAGCATGATATCCAGAACGAGCTCCAAATCTAACATACCGGGGCACGGGGGGCTTAACGGGAGCGCGCGGTCCTCTGTTCACAGCCCAGAGATAAGTTTTAGAAACGAAAACAAGCTCTTTGCAGACGAAAGAACAGGCATTCCCGTACAGTCTCAACACACCCGCCATCGTTGTTTTGGTTGACGAGCACACGTGACGTGCCAAGGCAAAGCATGATGGGATCTGTAGTATTTACCGTAACAGTTGCGACACTTGCTGAAAATGTATGGATTTGGATTTTGCGTTAATTGTTTTCAGTGGTTTGCATTCGGTTCTTTCCTGTAGCGAGAAGTAAAAAAATAAAATAAAATTGCGAAAATACAGCTCCAACTTTTTAGTAGAGGGGCTTGTGTGGCCATGCTTGTGGCGCTAGCATCGCAAACAGGTGCCTTGTTTTCTTAACGTCCTCGTCTGCGATAATATACTGAAACAAAAAATATGTATATTGTTGTACGAAAAACAGAAATGAAAAGTAGTTACTTACCTTAGCCTTTACATGTTTGCACATTGGAGTACTGGAACAGCTCCTTTGACTGAATTCGCCTTTGGTTAAAGAGTCCGTCCTAACCGACTACCAGACTGAATCCCGGGTTGTAAGGGTCCCACTGCGTATGTGCCAATTCAAATTTGAGCTCTGATCTTTTTGGAGTAAATTTTACTCGGGTTTTCATAATGGTTACAATAATTTAAAAAAACAGATTAATACTAAAATTACAGTAATTGTTACAGTTCCTATACAATTCATTGTTTTAAATAATTAAATCACATATTAGTACACAATTTTAAATGACAAAAGTTAGTAAACACTGAGACCTAATTTTACAAAGTAGGAATTATGTAGTTTTACACAATAAAATTTAGTACACCCAAAAGTCATTTCTTTCAGTGTAGCAGAGGCTGCAGTGCTCTGGTGATCTGGAAACTCTTTCTTGCTTGATTTGCACTGCAACTGAGCTTGTGTTTTTATAAGCCAAAATTACCACAAACAAAGTTGAGAGCTCAGCAGTCTCAGAGTAGTCTCCCTTCTTCTATTGTAGCCAGTGCATCAGTATTATGGGTATACCGGGAATTGCTGAAAAGAGAAATTTGCTGTTTGGAGTGCGAAAAAAAAAAGAAGCAATTATTTAATTAATTTTAATTCTTTTACTTGTCACGAAGTGCACAAAGCTCTAAAAACATTAGACCACAGAAAGCCCCCTGGACCTGACTTGATTGAGCCTTACTTTTTAAAGCTGACAGCTGATTTTATAGCAGAGCCACTTTCAATTCTTTTTAATCTTTCAATTAGAAACAAAGATATTCCATCTGTTTGGAAATCAGCTTTTGTGCTCCCTTTATTAAAAGGAGGTGACCCAGCAGTTCTTACCAATTATCGGCCAATTTCAAATTTATGTGTTTTATCAAAAATCCTGGAGTCGCTTGTCTGTGATCAGTTGAAAGAGTTCCTTTATTCTAATGAAATCCTCTCTAAATTGCAATCAGGCTTCAGAAAAAAGCACAGCACTATCACTGCTACTATGAAGGTGATAAATGACATTATTGCAGCACTTGATAAAAAACAGTACTGTGCTTCACTCTTTATTGATCTCTCTAAAGCTTTTGACACTGTAGACCATGCTATTTTAAAACGCAGGCTACATCTCATTGGACTGTCAGAGCACACTGTCGCTTGGTTTTCAAATTATTTAGAAAACAGGACCCAGTGTATAAAATATGAGGGCCATTGTTCTGAATTTGTTACTGTTCACAAGGGGGTGCCGCAGGGATCTGTTTTGGGGCCCCTCTTATTTATCTTGTACATTAATAATGTCAAACAAAATGTTTCTGATGCTAAGATGCATTTTTATGCCGATGATACAATTATTTATTGCTTCGGATCATCTCTTGAACAGGCTGTTATTTACCTGCAGAAAGCCTTTGTTTCTGTCCAGCATTCGCTGATTAATCTAAAACTGGTTCTCAATGCTGAGAAGACCAAGCTAATGTTGTTCTCTAATCATAAGAAGGTGCCTCTAACTCCCCCGGTCGTGTCCACTCTTGAAGGAATTGTCATAGAAGTGGTACATGAATATAGATACCTTGGTGTCGTAATTGATGATTCCCTCACTTTTAAACTTTTCATTGACAAACTTGTGAGGAAATTAAAACTTAAATTGGGTTTCTTCTTCCGCAATAAGACATGTTTTTCTTTTGGTGTAAAGAAGCGCCTTGTCTCTGCCACATTCTTATCTGTGTTAGATTATGGTGACCTTTTTTATATGAATGCTTCTTGTACATGTCTTCTGATGGTGGACTCTGTTTATCATTCTGCTCTGAGGTTCATCACAAACTGTAGAGCCATGACACATCACTGTGAGCTGTACTCTCGGGTGGGATGGCCATCCCTGTACACTAGGAGGCAGTGTCATTGGTTTACTTTTATTTATAAGGCTCTTCTTGGATTACTGCCCTCTTACATCTGTACATTACTTACAAAGAGAAGTACGAACACTTATGCGCTGAGATCCAATGATCAGCTGTTGCTCATGGTTCCTTTTGCCCGCACAGAGCTGGGGAAAAAAGCCTTTGTACAAGCAGCTCCTTGTGCTTGGAACATTTTAATGTATTGTAAATGTATTTCTGTTCAGTGTGTTGTAACTTTGCTGCCGCTTGGCCAGGACTCCCTTGAAAAAGAGGTTTTTAATCTCAATGGGATTTTTTTCCTGGTTAAATAAAGGTGAAATTTAAAAAATTAAAAATTAATCGCAATTAACACGTTAAATTGACAGCAGTAAGTCTTTTCTTGGACAAGTTACCAACTCAATAAATAAATCATGTCATCTGCATTAGTAAATTAACAATTGCACTCAGAGAGAACCAGAGTTAATTTTGATAAATTATGATTTAATCCTTTTTTAGTCCTTGTCTATTGACGAAAATGCAACTTAATTTTAGTCAAAATGTAATCATCAGGACTATTTCTGTTACAGTCTACTATCAGTTAAGTAAATGACATTAATATTTTAGTTGACTAAATCTGTCACAGATACAGTTGACTAAAATATAAAGCATAGTTTATGCATTATGTAAAGATTTAATAACCGTTGCTCAACCTGATATATGATGGTATTAATGTTTGTAAACACACAGACTGATTTGATGTGATCAATACGTTAGAGTTCTGATTGGATGAAACTCGGTCCAATAATTGAAGAACCAACTCAACATAACTGAGTTATGTCGATTAAAAATCAGTTTAATAAACATAAACCACCTTGGTGGAAGTAATAAAAGCTAATGAAGTGTACTCGGCAGAGGTTTTAATCCTGTCAATGATGTGATGATTATTATAAATAATTTAAATTTCTTTCTCCCACAGACTGAGTTTCTGTGGTCTCTCAGAGAGAAGCTGTGCAGCTCTGTCCTCAGTCCTCAGCTCTCAGTCCTCCAGTCTGAAACATCTGGACCTGAGTAACAACGATCTACAGGATTCAGGAGTGAAGCTGCTGTGTGAAGGGCTGAAGAGTCCTCACTGTAAACTGGACTCTCTCAGGTCAGTGGGATCACATGTTCCATCAACATTGTCCTGTTCCTCGTCTCCTCACTTGTTTCCTGAGTTGTGGATGTTTTTCTGAATCCAGTCTGTCAGGTTGTGTCATCACAAGAGTGGGCGGGGCTTCTCTGGCAGCAGCTTTGTGCTTCAACTCCTCCAGTATGAGAGAGCTGGACCTGAGCTACAACCATCCAGGAGACTCAGCAGTAAAGCTGCTCTCTCAGCAACTGCACAATCTGAGGTGAGACACATCACAGCAGCTGATCACATGTTCAAATCAATCCCCATCACATGTGGGCGCCGCAAATGGCTGCTACGGTGTGTTGATGTGTCTTCTTTTACTGCAACTACCAAGTCAAATTCCTGGTATTGTTCTAAACTGTACCTGGTCAATAAAGCTCTTCTGATTCTGATTCTGATGTGACAGAGAGCTGTATCAGAGGAATGTGATGAAGGTGTGAGAGGTGGGACACTAAAGGAGGAGAACTGGGACGGGTTGGAAAAGCAAAGCAGGGGTCTCATTTGCGTACATTTCTTTTTTAAACAACTATTAAACGAGAGTGCACGCTCGTCCCACGCCTGTTTAAGTTTTAAATCACAATCAACTTGAAAAATGTCGGACGTGAGAAAACACTTTGCTCCACCCATACTGGGCCTATAAAAGGTCCAGTGAATGCCCTTTATGAATATTCACAAATACAAATTTCAGGGTGGACCAAGGGGGAAAACGAGCAAATAAAACAAATTTCACTCAATAAGAGATGGAGGAATTAATTGTTGAGGTGGACATACGCATGAGAGCATAACATGGTAACACAGTGCGCATTACGATGGATAGAAAGGCAGATCATGTTGCGTTGCCTTAGAGCAACAGACTTTGACTGAGGTAAAAAAGAAATGGTCAGCCATAAAATCAGTGGAGAAAATATGTATCACTCTCCATCGGATGAACGTCTGTTCAACGGGTGGAGGAAAGAGTGCACCGGAGTTCAGTCTCACAGACCAAAAGCTGGAGGATCACTGGGCGACCCTCTGTGTTATATTGGAGGTGGGGGGGCACAGATACACTATATGCGCCAGAATTTCCTTGTTTGAGATAATAAAAATGAACAAGTAGTAAAACATCTTTGGAACATTACGTAATTCACAATATTTAATTTCAAGTAAAACCATATTTTTCATCAGTCCCAGGGTGTTTACTGTGAGTGAGGCCTGAGGCTCCGCAGCACTTTGTCCTTTGCACACTTTCTTTTCTTTTTCACACTCTGGGTATTTGGAAGCCATTGACAAAGTTTCAGGTTGAACAGGCACCACGCTCCACAAACACACACACACACACGCATACAGACCTTTCTTGCTTTTATTATTAGAATAGATTATTTCATTATTTATAACTATTTAATTTTTATACTGTATCTTCTTTAACTAGATTTATATTTGACGAAGTGAAAGTATAGAATACAGTGTGTGGTGTTTTAATTTGAAAAAAAAAATACTTTAAAATTACAAAAATGTAATTTTAATCAGAAATTTCTTTTTGATCATTTACTAGATGTTTTAGGTGACCCCATTTGAATTCTGGGGGACCCCATATGGGGTCACGACCTCAAGGTTCACAAACTCTGGGTTTTGAAGGACAGAGATAAGAAGGTAGTGAGCAGTGAGGAGAGGGTGATGGAGAACTTTGAGGAGCTGATGAAAGAATGAGAGAGAAGATCAGAGGAGGTGAAAACAATCAGTGAGGATGAAGAGAGGAACACTTTAAAGGAGATGAAGAAGGTGAAGCTGTTGAAGACAAACCAGTAGAAACATGGAGAGCTTGATGGAGATGGCATCAGGTTTCTGAACAGCACTTTGGACTCTTTAGGTGTGTAAATCACTGCCTGTGTTTGCTCCTGCAGGGCGGACCATGGAGGAGAGCAGAGGATCAAAGCTGGTGTGAGGAAGTGTAAGTGTGTGTGTGTGTGTGTGTGTGTGTGTGTGTGTGTGTGTGTGTGTGTGTGTGTGTGTGTGTGTGTGTGTGTGTGTGTGTGTGTGTGAATGTATGGGGGGTGGATTGCTTCTAAATTAATGCGCATCAGTCTATCGAACTGGTGCGCATGAATTTAGAAGCGATCCACCCCCCATGCATACACATTTTAGTGTATGCACACCTACGCCACACCTGGATGTGCACCAAACAAACATAAATATATTCAATTCACTTCAATTCAATTCAACTTTATTTATAAAGCACAAAATACAACAAAGTCATCTCAAAGCGCTGAACAAAATACAAAGTCCATAGTAAAAAAGAAGAAAGAACCCAACAAGATCCACATGAACAAGCATTTAGCGACAGTGGGAAGAAAAAACTCCCTTTTTTATAGGAAGAAATATCTCCAGCGGAACCAGGTTCAGAGGCGGAGAACATCTGCTTCGACTGGTTGGGGTTAGTGAACAGAGGGACAAACAGAATAGGACAGAAGGATAGGTCCATCCAAGTGTTCCAGACTAGTTGAGCCGCGAACCATTGATCAGGAACTGCCATCTCCAGCATCAAGACACCTGAAAAAGAAAAGAGAGCTGAGGGCGAGGAGAAGGCACAGACTGCAAGACAAAATAACAAAATATATATATATATATACAGTATATATATATATTTATATGGGGTGGATATCAGTGTAAATGGTGTGAAGCAGTGTGAGCAGTATGATGGGTTATGCAACGAGGGACAGAAGTGGGGAGTTGTCTTCAACCCAGCACAACTGTGTCCCTGGACAATCATTACAGTCCATTAGAGCTATGTGTAGATGGCGGATCGTGTTTGAATATAATGTTGGTGTTCTACTATATCATCTTAGTTCTATTTTTAGGTTTAGAGCTTTTTCTTTAAGATACACAGGAGCTTGATCATGTAGAGCTTTGTATGCTAACAGGAGTATTTTAAACTATATTCTAGATTTTACAGTCACACTTAGACGCAGGTGTGGCGTGAGTGAAGCTATCGCGATCAGGCGCACTTCACTATGTAGCACCTTTCTACGTGACATGTAAACACTTTTAGGCATCCAGACGTGCAGACGTATACACGCGTGCAGGTATGTAAGTGTGTGTGAGTTTTGAGTGTATAACGAACCACCATTTAGTCCGGTTACAGTCTGTGTCACGACACCCATCCATAGAGTGGTAGTGACTGTAGTGTTACGCTCTGAGTCAGCTCGTTGCTGTGATTGGACAGGAGACAACACTCAACACGCACACACACTTACTGACGTGTGCGCGTGTACACGCCTGGATGCCTAACAATTTTGGTTAGATGACACGCAGACGGTGCTATATAATGAAGCACACCTGATTGCTATAGTTTCACTCACGTCACACGTGCCACTACACCTAACTGCTTAAATTAGGTAAGTTTATCGAAAGTTAGGCAGGCAGGTACGCTGGTGCGCATGAATTTAAGAGGTGATCCCCCATAGTGTGTGTGTGTGTGTGTGTGTGTGTGTGTGTGTGTGTGTGTGTGTGTGTGTGTGTGTGTGTGTGTGTGTGTGTGTGTCATGAAGCTCTGAGTGAATGAACATGTCAGTGATACAGAGAGAATGAAGCATCACATGATCAACTGTTGTTTCTTTGTGTCTCATCAGATTTCTGTCACATTCACCTCGACACAAACTCCATCAACACAAACCTCAGACTGTCTGACAACAGCAGGACGGTGACACGTGTGGAGGAGAAGCAGCTTTATCCTGATCATAAGGACAGATTTGATTACTGCTGGCAGGTTCTGTGTAGTACTGGTCTGACTGGTCGCTATTACTGGGAGGTGGAGAGGAATGGAAATGTTTATATAGCAGTGAGTTACGGAAGAATCAGAAGGAAAGGAAACAGTAGTGATTGTGTGTTTGGACGTAATGATCAGTCCTGGAGTCTGAACTGCTTCAGTGGTTTTTACTCCTTCAGTCACAAAAACAAAGACACACGTATCTCTTCCTGTCGTTCCTCTGGTAGGGTAGGCGTGTATGTGGACTGTCCTGCTGGACGTCTGTCCTTTTATGAAGTTTCCTCTGACTCTCTGAGACACATCCACACTACCTGCACTTCCTTCACTGAGCCTCTGTATCCTGGGTTTATGTTTTGGTCTATTGATTCCTCAGTGTCTCTGAGTCCTCTGTGAGACAGACGTGTCTCTGTCTCTGAGGATTAAACTTGAACTAGGTCTAAAACTCTTGTCATTTAGTCTGGTTGGTTGTTGGCTGGTATTTTTTCATTGAATGTGTGAAATTATCAGTGATGTTTGATTAGTGAAGAACTCAGAAACCAGCTGCATCACAGCTGCCTTTTAAAGCTTCTACCAACAGGTCTACTGTAGATATGAGTAGATCTATTATGATATCATCTTTTTCTCTTTTTTGTTGTACTTAAATTAGTTGAATCGTGTTAGTCTATTGCACTGTAAGATGTTAGAACAAACGTAAGTCAGACTTCATTCTGGGATTAGAATAGTCACATACAGAGCCAGGTTCAAGTTTTTTCTACTTTATTGATCAGAAGTCCCTCTTTAGTTTTCCTTCATCTGCATCATGTGTTAAACCATACGATACAGTCACAATATTGAAGGAAGTTGCTGGGATGGCCACAAGCACGTCGCCATCACATGGGCATGCAGATGTGAGCGTGCTCATCCAGCTCCTCCTCCTCTATGTGGGGCTCTGCATCATCAGCATCCAGCTGCAGAAGCAAAGGTTAAAGGTCAGTCAGATAAAGAGAAGGAGGGTTTGCAACCCAACAACGAACTGAGGCTCCGCCCACAGAGCCTTTATGAAATCACATTGCCACGTTTACATAAGAGCTTTAATTACTCTTTAATTCAGAATAAAAGTGAAATACTCTTTAAACTGACCTTGTAAACACCTAATTCAGAATAAAAATGGTCATTCCGAATTAAAGTTTAAATCCAAATTAAGTGGCCATATTATTTTGATTTTAATTCCGAAAGGAACAATATCTCCATCTTGTAAAAGTTTAATTCAACTGTGAAGTAATTCTGGCAATTCCCCCCATGCTCACAAGTGACGTGCCGTGACCACTAGGGTTGGGTAGGCACGTTGCAAATCGAGACCACCAATGACAATTTCATATGTTTCTGCTGTCAAGTGTTAATTCAATTCAAATCATTTTTATTTGTATAAAGCAATTTCCAACAAAGTCATCTCAATGCACTTATCAATATATAAAATTCATAATAAGAAAGAAAAAACCCAATAAGATCCACATGAACAAGTGTTCAGCCATCTAACAAAATCAACATCATAAACACCATTAAAGAAACATAAACAATTATTTAATATAGCCTCCATACTCTCCAACAAGAAATATCTCATGACACGACAGCACAACTGTTGTTTGTGTTGGAAACACAGAAACACGGAGAAAATGACAACTTAGAACAGCCTCAGTGAGGAGCATCCACAAAGCCAATCCTTCCTTTTGTACCATTCACTGTGAAAAGTATGAAACATGTTCTGACCTTACCTTTGCTGAAGATCTGGTAGCTCAGGTGTTGGTCTCCATCTTTTAAAAGCTGTCATTTTTCCTCAAAACAAAGTTTCTCTATCATCTCTAGCGCTGTCACCCTCCCACTAGTTAAAGAACGTAGCAGCAGCAGTCACATGTCATCTATTCACTAATGTGCTGTGAACTTACGTATAGCATTTAGCATAGCGCAGTTACGTGCAAAGGCCGCTCTCTATGCTGCCTTTACGTGTAAATTGATGTCACATTGGGGACCTGACTGTGCATGCGCAAACACGTAAACTCACGCAATGAGAACGGAGGCAGAAGAGCGACGTGCCTTTGGGAGGGGGCGCGGCCTCCCTCTGCCTTACAGCAGAGAAAAAAAAAAAAAAAAAAAAAAAGACTGCAGCTGTTCCAGGAAACAGCGCTGTTTAGTAATTTGGGCTATGAAACGCACAAAATGCGGACACTTTCAAACTTATAGGTACTGTAGGCTATTGGAAATGGAAAAATAAATAATTTATAATTAAAAAAAAAAAAATTATAATTAAATAATCAAAATATCAATTCACCCTTGGGTAGGCACTGCCTACCTTGCCTACCCTGACGGCACGTCACTGATGCTCACCCAGTCACGAAGATGCGCTGTTGACGACATAATCCAAGATGGCCGCCCGGACCCGACCCGGTACAATTTTTTTGATAAGAGCCTTTTGCTGCATTCACACCGAAACGTATCTTATGTGTCGTAGGATCAAACCAATTTCCAACAAAGTCATCTCAATGCGCTTATCAAAATATAAAATTCATAATAAGAAAGAAAAAACCCAACAAGATCCACATGAAAAATAATTTAGCCATCTTACAAAATCAACACCAAAAACACCATTAAAGAAACATAAACAATTATTTATTATAGCCTCCATACTCTCCCAACGAGATATATCTCATGACACGGCAGCACATCCGTTGTTTGTGTTGGAAACACAGAAACACGGAGAAAATAACAACAACAACAACTCAGAACAGCCTCAGTGAGGAGTATCCACAAAGCCATACCTACCTTTCACTGTAGAAAGTACCAACAATGTTCTAATCTTACCTTTGTTGAAGCTCTGGTAGCTCAGGTGTTGGTCTCCCAATCTTTTTAAAGCTGTTGTTTTTCCTCAAAAAAAAGGTTTCTTTATCGTCTCAAGTGCTGTCATCTTGCCTGTAGTGTTATCCCGCCCACTAGCTAGAGAACGTAGCAGCAGCAGTCATGTGATATCAATTCACTAATGTACTGTGAACTTACGTATAGCATTTAGCATAGCGCGGTTACGTTACGATGTAAATGATTGTCATCTTGGGGACCTGACTGCGCATGCACAAACACGTAAAAACGCACTATGAGAACAGAGGCAGAGCAGCAATGTGCCTTTGGGAGGGGGAGCGGCCTTCCTCTGCCTTTCAGCGGAGTGAGACTGTGCAGCTGTTCCAGGAAATAGCGCTGTTTAGTAATTTGGGCTATGAAATGCGCAAAATGCGGACACTTTCAAACTTATAGGTACTGTAGGCTATTGGAAATGGAAAAATAAATAATTTATAATTATATTATAATTAAAACAAATAATCAAAATATCAATTCACCCTTGGGTAGGCACTGCCTACCTTGCCTACCCTGATGGCACGTCACTGCAGACGTGACACGTTCGCCTCCGATCCAATCAAAACCTTCCCAACCCCCAGACCTAAAGACGAATTGAATAAAGCCAAATAAATGTTTTCCATGTAAACCTCAATTCGGAATGACTATTTCCATGTAAACATGAAGCGGAACACTTTAATTCAGAATAATTTCATTCAAAATAATTCATTCCAAATTTAAAAAAATGTCATGTAACTGTGGGCATTGATATGTGACGTGCTGATTCAAACACTCACAGTTTGAAGCTCTTGTTGGGTGAAGATCCAGGGCAGCAGCAGCATCCTCACAGGAATGGTTAACAGTAACACAAAGGGGAACGCCAACGCTGCTGCCGTAGCCATGACGCCGCCCAGAATAGACAGGCACACCCCCTGTACGATGGTGAACAGGTGCATCCTCAAGGTGCGCACCTGTAAGAGCGAGGGAGTGATCACAGCATGGCCATAAACACGTGATTATATCTAATCACATTTAATTAATTAATTTATTTATTCTTTTTATTTAAGTAGGGACAGTATCAATGACCATTCAAGAAAAATGTAAATATGTCAGATTATAGCCATAGGCTGATTTCCATCTGTTGTTGTTAGACAGGCTGATGTAAGAAATGTCACACTTAACAATAAAACAAGGTGAGACACAAAACATTAAATGAAAGGATTACATACAGGACAAGGAACCAGTCTTTAGCTTTAACTCCAAGTTAAAGGCTTTTATTTTTATGTGAAAAAAAAAAAAAATTTTCTGCTGATTTTAATGTTCTTTTTGATTTTTTAACTGTTAAATGTTTTCGGTAAAGCACATTGACTCAACTTGTGTATGAAATGCACTATACAATTAAATTTGCCTTGCCTTGATCTGAGGGTCACATGATCAACATTCATCATTCGAATAAAGATCAATCAGAGGGTTTGTGTTTATTTCTGTTGTAATTTTGTCCATTTTTGATGTTGCTTTGTCAGTGTTTGGAGTTGTTGAGTGTTTTTGTTCCTATTTTGTGTTTATGTTGTTGCTTTGTGTATTTTCTGTAATTGATGATGATGTTCTGTGTATTTTTCTGTCATTGTGTGGCTTTTTCGGAGTAATTTTGTGCATTTGTAGGCACTGCCTAAATTCAGAGCGAGGGTTGGGCCGACAGTTGCCCACATTTGTGTCACAGCAGGCTTTACTGTTTGAAGTCACATAGAAATTACTTCTCCAGTCAAGAAAAGCAATAAAGAGTTTGTTGTTCTCTATCTCAGTGGTTTAGCCCTTCAGCTACAGTCTTGCCTTATTATACCACATTTTGTAAAAAGTCAGCTACAAACGGGTGAGTTTGATTTTTCCCGCAATAATTTGTCATAAGGGGGAAATTTCTCTTCCTGATAATCCTGGCTCCTCCTACCCAATAAGAATGCGAGCTCCTCCCTCTCAAACTACCTCACAGGTAAAACTAACAGTGTTTTAATAACACTGGTAGAATATACGTTATACTTTATTGTCATATACGAAGTCAGTGCCTGTAGGAAGTATGTATTGCTATAGAAAAGTGGGAGGTTCAGTAGCTTTTTCATGGATGGTTAAATGAGGTTGGGTTGGAAGGTGAGACGTCAGGGACTTTAGGTTTGTTGTGAAATGTGTAGAGTGATAACTATTGTGTTTTCATATATGTTGGCTTTTAGCAAGGACACTGTAGGGAGTTGAACCCCATCTATTCCAGTTCCAGTTTGTTGTCCTCGCAGATCCGGATCTCCTCAGACCAGAACAGACTCAGTCCGGACTCGTTTAGTGTCATTAATCTACAACAGTCAGTTTAGATGCACACGGAATTTGTAAAGCATTTATGAAACAATTTATTAACGGTATCATTGCAGTCCAAACAAATCCAACGTCGCACACCCTTGAACCTTAGAAAGTCTGTCTCCCACTGTGAAATGCAAATACAATCAAAAAGAAGCTATCGGCTAATGTTTACATGCTAAGTTTTCAAACTCTGGGCTCCGACACCCGGCGGTGAATTGTCACCTCCAGAACACTAACCAAAGGTCCCACAGGACTGTGGAAAAACACCAGCTCTCTGTTTTTCCTCCAAAATGAGAACAAAGAAACTGTTAGTAGGTTTGAAAAGTCACAAAAGAAAACATTATTGGAATGGTTCCTGCAGAAATTGAAATCGCAAATATTGTCGGTCCTATACCCAACATAATGCTATTTTAAATGTTTCAGCATTTAAAAAGTGCTTAAAACACCAGAAAACATCACAATGTTAGTATTAAGGTATTTACTGTCCACCATATAGTAAGGAAAATAAGAACATGATGTTTAATAACAATATTTTACCAAAAAATTTACAACTGATTTCTTAAGCAATACTTTGTTACTTCCTAGTAATGTTTGGTATCAAAGTGTCCCATAATACATGATATATCAATATATGATGTTGAAAAGATGATTTGAATTATGCTGAATTAATTATTATTGTTTGTGTTATGCTTAGAACTCTTCTGTTTGTCTTTCATCACACACACTCCAGACACACCCACAGGCTGAAAGCAGAGACACTGCCCAATCACTGACATGATCAACCAAAACACCTCATCCAATAGACGTCTCTCAGGTTTTGTTTAAAAAGACGCACTGCTCACAAAACTTCAGTTTTGGGACGCTGGCATTTCATGCTCAACAACACGTTTCCTCATTTTTCCAGTTTTTTCATTTCATTTTTGTTTTATTTGTAGTTGCGTAGATTTTTAAGAAACAGCTTAAGACGCAAAACAGCGTGCCTCAAAGCCGACCTACCAACATCTGAACCGCGGACCAAACCACGGTCCTCTCTCTCCTCGTCTGAAACCTGCTGCGATCAACCCAGAAGGGGTTGTGGATCCGTCAATAGGAACCCTACCGTTTAACAAAACAGAACTCAACGGCGGCACGCCAGCTACTGCTACGACGAACTTTGTTCCTGCAAACCCAGAACGTCTCTAGGTCCAACCAGAACTTCGCCTCAAGGTATGGACCAGCGAACATGGAACCAGCAGAACACAATTTAACCACATTTTACTCCATAAACATTTGTTTGTTCCCCTGTCTATGTCTCCCTACATGTTTAATGAGCTCATTTTGTATTTTTATGCTTTGATTTTATGATATTTTATTCGAATATGCATAGTTACCTCTTTATACCATATTTAGTAGACTAGCTTTCTTTAGAATAACGTTTTGACTTATTATGTATAATCCTCATTCTTATTTGACTAGAAATGTATTTTATCATGATTTAATTATCCCATTTTAATTGATATTTTGACTTTGTTAATTGTTTAATTTTGAATAAAAGTTTAAATGTAATCTTTTGTTCCTCTTTATTAAAACTGTGTATTAAGGTATACATGTTGCTGTACGAATCTTATTTCGCTGGTTTCAAATTAATGGGTTTAGTCTAAAGCTTAGACCTATTTCTCCTGTTTAAAGGAGTGGCACCCCGGCATCCTTTGAGCTAATATTAATAATCATAATTAATATTCTAATTCATACAACCCATTATTAATAAATCCTTATTCCTACAGCTACATACACGAAATGTGTTCTCTGCATTTAACCCCTCCCCGAGGAGCAGTGGGCAGCCACGATGTAGCACCCAGGGAGCATTTAGAGTTAATATAAGGAACTGATCAACATTTCACAGTCATGGACCAGGGAGATTCAAACCAGTGAGCCTATGATTACAATCCTGCTTCCTTAACCACGAGTCCCTTTATCCACAGATAATATATTTACATTCAGTATATAGATAATCCAAAGCTCAGCGTGAGTGCTCACAATCAGTTTTCAAAAGCATGTTCCAGTTTTTTGGTGACATGTTTGCGAGGACACAGGGCTGACCTTCTGGACGTAGCTGCTTTCAGGGTGGTATTTTGGTGGCATCAGTAACAGTTGCAGTCGCTCTGTGAGTTGGATCCCATTGAGCGACATAACACCCATGTAGAGGAAGATCCCAAACAACACAGCCAGAGGGATTTGACGCAGAGCCTCTCCGAACACAATCGACAGACCTGCAGACCGGAGCAGGTACAGAATCATGTCAGACATGCAGAAACAGAATTAATACTCAGTCGTTGGTGGTCATCGCACCTACAAAAACAGCTACCAGGAACCCAGTCACCCTCTGCTCCTTGACCTCCAGGATCCCTGGCTTTTCTCCAGGTGTGTTCGGTTTAGTCATGACAGTCAAAGCGTTAGTATGAGTAACAGAGCGAACAGTGGCAGCAGACAACCAGGGTAACCCAAAAAAAGGCCGATATTCCCCCCACCAACACAATGATGAGGAGGTCCACATGGAAGCCCGTTCCCTTCACCAACATCCGCTCCTTCTTACTGACTATCAGCCTGAAGGACACAAAGACAACCAACACACAAGATCTCTGGAGGGGATTCGTACGAGCAAATGTAAAAACACATTTTAAACACAACAATCAAAGCTAAGAGTCCAAATACTGAAGGTAGAAGAAATAGATGATGTACGCTGTAATCTGGGACTCCATAAAGATGAGGATGAAGACCAGGATGGCTGGAAGCACGCTCGCTCCCATCATCCACATAGGAAACTCCCCGTTTGATCCCAGTGGGGAAATGACCCATCCCCGTTTCTCTGGACTGGACACAGAGAATCCACTCGGAACATTTAGCTTCTGTCAGTCAGAAAAAAACAACAGTTATCTAAAAGTTCTTGATTGTTCCTGTGCTTTTTAAAAGTACCACTCTCACCTGGGTGTAGGTGTCCTCCACGCTGTAATCAACCATCACCATGATGAAGATGGCAATGGGAACCCCAAAATCCCCAATGAGTCTCCGAAGCTAAAACACCAACACAAGGATTAGGATCAAAAGACATTCAAAGGAAAACCTTAAAAAGTGAGCTTTGGTGTGAGTGTGTGAATATAAAAATACTATATTCATATCATGTCAGACTTGTTAAACTCATATGCCACCAACCTTTCCAGGGAAGAAGGAACTGTTCTTTAACTTGCGAAGGTAGAAGGCAATCAAATATGTTCCTGCCATAAGTACTCATGAGAGCAGAGCTGTGTTTGGCTGAGAGACAAAACGGACCAGAATGCTTCCCTCTAATGCCACAGTGAGAAGCACGATGAGCACCAGCCAGAACCCGATCCACAGTCGACCCGTCAGATAGTCAATACCGTTGACTTTACAAAACTAGAAAGAACAAGAGAAAATGTAGATGTAGGAATATATATATATATATATATATATATATATATATATATATATATATTTTTTTTTTTTTTTTTTTGTTAAAGCTAATAATATTTATATTGTTGAAACTCTGGCAAAAACACAAAAGCCACAACGGAGGAAAAAAAATCCATGGAAGTTAGGATCGAGTTTGTCCGATTTTGAAGCAGCCCAATAGCTGAGCTGCTTCTGGGATAAACAGCCGGCCTCAAGGTCTCAGGGCCTGCCCCCCCCCGACCACGGAAGGCTCCGGGCACTGAGGCTGCTGCTGACCACTGGCAGCAGCTGGGGACTGAAAGCGGCGCTGAGGAGGGACCAAAGTACTTCTAGGCCTATTATGAGAAGGCAGGTTCCTGCTGAGACCAGAGAGCTGCTGCCTGGTTCATCTAGCCTGAATGGTCCGTTCAAGAATTTTCAATCTCAGCACGGTGGAAGTAGTAAAAATTCATTTTCCGGTACTGCGCATGCTCATAATTGATCTCAGTACGAGGTAACTCAGACCCTGACACCAGTACTGACGACGGGGACACCTTGCATCCTGCATAAGGGCCTTGTCAGGAGACACAATAAGAGCAACATTGGTTGGATCTGTTGCTAGCCTGTAGCCCAACCCAAACTTGGCGGCATCCTGCATAGCGGCGAGTTCACAGCCATCTGAGGTAGTTTGAGAGAGGGCCCTTGACTCTCTCTTGCATGCATGCAACTCTTTCAGGTACTCCTCTGAGGGAGGCACCATTAAGGTTGCTAGCTCCGAGCTGCACCAAAAAAAGGCACAAACCGGGGGCAGCTGAGGAGGGTCCGGCTGCAGATGCGCCAGGGCCCCACGAATGAGGGACCCTATGGAGTCATCCACCAACTCAAAGGTAGCACGTAACACTGCTGGGGTAAGAGCGGAGACACTGCCTCCCCAACACGGTAATCGAAAACGCTGGTTACAAGCTGGCTTTGAGCGAACACACGCTCACCAGACTACTGAACGGGACGCCCCTATGACAGGGAGGGAGCGCACTCACTGCCGTCACCGACAAAGGGTCTTATCAAAAAGAAACCAGTACAACTACTGTGGCTACTACTAGCTTGCTGTAAGCTGAAGCGCTGTACCCAGCACTTACCTGGCTAACAGTTAAATTGGGAGTAAGCGCACACAGCCGCCCTCACCCCGAAAAAGAAAAAGAGGCAGCCACCAACAGAGAACGTGTGCTACCGGTAATATAAGCTGACCAGCGAATACGCTACCGCCAAATCTAAGGACTGTCAACAAAGATAGTGCTGGTGCAACCAAGTTGCTACCCCACGCTTTAGCGTGTTAGCTCTGGTGGACACACCGGGCTAACTGTAAAACAATAAACTTAATTATGTTGGATGTGGCAGAAACACATTACCATCAGCAGCAACAGAAACCGTAACAATCAAAACTGAGGTGGCGACCAACCTTAGTGATTACAATCCAAGGAGAAACGCTGAATGCCGAACCTGCCACAGCCTTTGGAGGGCAACCTTAGAGACGCAGCTCCGACAACAGTACCAAGGCTACTAGCAACAAGCTTAATTTTCAAAGCCACTTCAATAGTCCAACACTTGGGAGCGAGAAGAAGAAACTAATCCTCTAATGCAGGGGTGGCCAATCCTGGTCCTCAAGAGCCACTATCCAGCATGTTTTAGATGTTTCCCTCTTCCAACACACCTGATTGAAATGACCAGGATCGTTATCAGGCTTCTGCAGAGCTTGATGATGAGTTAATCATTTGAATCAGGTGTGTTGGAAGAGGGAAACATCTAAAACATGCTGGATGGTAGCTCTTGAGGACCAGGATTGGCCACCCCTGCTCTAATGACACCGGAAGATATAGACCTACAGGGTCATCAGGGGTCACACGTGACTTTGTTGGTATAGCTACTCAACCTGCACCTGCGGGATATGGTATCATTCAGTACTTAAAGCACCGCCTCTGGCGGTCAGGAAGGGTGACATGGAGCTAGTGTTTGAAGGAATCAAGTGATGTATCCTATGATGTCAAAGTTGGCCAAGACGTATTTGGACATTCCTGGCACAAGTGTCTCTTCGCCGGGCTCATTTCGTGGCCTGGAAGGTGGCTCATGGGCCGAGAGCATTAGAGCGCTGCCCCGCTCCCAACGCTCCGCTTTCCAGGGGCGTGACCTAGGTTACATCGCTCAGCCTTCTCCGCTGTGCAGCGTTGTGGACCACCCACCAGACTTGTAATTTCCACAAGAGAGCTGATATTATAGCTGTAATATGTTTTTAAAGCTGCTTTGATTGTACGCAGCAAAATGTTTAGTTCCTTGTGGGATTTATGCAGCTCTTAAAGAATTTATTTTTACTGAATAAACTTTTCTGTTGGTTCAGATTGACTTAGCTCTATGAGCTAATATTTTAGTTATTTTTTAATTTTTATTTATTTTGTAATATTGTTGGATTTGACAAATAAAAATAATGGCGATACATCTGTTTGGTTACTTTAATTAATGGATACTGACACATATACCTTATTTAAATGTATGTAATAGACACAAAGTGAGGAAAATAGAAACTTTGATTTGGGATGCATTGAAAATTGTGATAATTGTTAATATTGTATTGATCGTTGATTAATCGAATTGTTGCACCCTGAATTGTAATCGAATAGTGAGGTTCCTTAGATGGCACACCCTAAGCTTACTCTCATCAAACCACAACGAGCCACTGATTTACTTATTATCAGATTTAACACTTGTATGGAAGGATGAAAGCTAACATGTCACGTGTGAAATAAATATGAGGATTAAACTAACGTCACAAAGCTGGTCCCATTAGACAGTAATGTAACTACTGTGATTACACCTAAATATCCTGTTAGTAATGCTCTCAGTAATTAATGATTAAATAATTTAGACTGATCTGGTTTAATTATAGGAAATTGCTGAGATATCAACCATAACTTTATGTAATTCATTATCAGATATAAAATAACCAAGATTCAGCAGCAGTGGTTTATATTAAACGATAGAAAATCAGAATTAGAGTTAGTTTTGCTTTTCATGTACTTTTTTTTTAAATAAAATATATATAATAACAACAAACGTGTAAATGTTATTACTGAAGCACATTCTAGTGTTGATTTATTAATGAGGATGCAGGAGACATCCTCACTATTATTCGTTTTTTCTTCCGTCTGTCGTTAACTCCTCCTACACCATTTGTCCCATTTTGACAAATAAGCTATCAAAACGTTCAGAAAGTTCTTTGATGCTATCGCTTTTGTGATTTGTAACTTTTCAACTTTTTGAGTTATTATATTTTTTTGTGAAACTATATGAACTTCTCTGCTTCAATCTCTTTTTTTTAGAGTAAACACCTGGTTCAGGTGGAGGAGCTGCTTCACTTTTTCTTTACAAACCATTCAACCTTTAACATCTTCAGCTAATATGTTCTACACATTTCAACTTTTTCAACCTTATTGTTAAAGGAGACATATCATGCTTTTAAATCCTTCCTTTTTACATATAAATCAAACAGTTGTGTCTATATAAAGCAGAACTGCAATGCTTGGGTCTGAATTCCTCATTATTATAGCTCCACCCCTTTTCTACCGCTTTTCTGATGTGCTTCTGAGAGCAACTCGTTTTGGTGCTGTCTCTTTAAATGCAAATGAGACACTTCATACCCCGACCCCTCTCCAGGTTGCAGAGGTGACACTCTGTTCAACTCCACCCTGCTCGGCCATTTTTGTAGTTTGATAGAAGAGATACGATTATGTAGCGGCGCAGAAACTTTTTATTCACACGTTGACAAAATGTCAACAACGTTAGACTTGTCCATCCAGCCTTACATGTTCCAGCCAGAGTCTGACCCAGCGGAGCGAGATGAAAATGAAGATGATGAACCTGCAGAACCCTAACAAGTGAGCTAACACAAGCACCGAGCTAACGCTAGCGCCAAGCTAATGTCACGAAATGCATTTTAATACAGTCTTTTCGGAGACAAAAACGACAAAATTAATGAAAACTTTAGACTTAAATTAAATTGCGTAGGCCACATCATCAAGGATCTAAAACGAGCACTGTGTGCTGCTAATGCTAACAAAACAATGACAGGGACGTCTTATCACACTTTTTAGCGTTATTTACAGCTTACCGAAGTGCTCTGTTCATCGTCTCCAAAGATAGAAGGAATTGAACCCTCAATCAGACAAAGTCTTTCGGCAAATCCTTCTTTATACTGGTGGAGGTTGATGAAGCAGTCATCATTGAAGTGCTTCACACACACAAAAATGACCTTACCTACAGATGTGGTACATTTCCGTAAAAAATAAAACTCAACCAGACACTTTGAAAAGGTTCTGATGCTGGGAGACGTTGTAATGAAGCGTGTGGGTTACTACATCCAACAACCAAACATTTTGACTTATCCTCTCGTAACTTCGGCATCCTGGAGCTTGGACTACAAAATAAAAGCGAGAAATAAAAATGGTGGATTGTTGGGCCTGGAGTCGATGTCCTAAATTGGCAGTTCTGCTGCAAATACTGTGACGTTATTGTTCAAAAAACGTAATAGAGCATCGAAAAATCGAAACAGATGGAAAAATATGACCAAAACAGAATATAAAGATATCAACGGAGAACCTGAAGAGACTAATTTGAACTTTTCTGTACTTCTAAACACTCTAAATATACAACAAAGTGCATTTAAGGGCTAAAAAAGTGGATTTAGCATGATATGTCCCCTTTAATATTAAAGGATTAAGAAATCAGACTCCATAGTGACACCACGGTGGTTGGTGTAGCTGCAGCCATCAGCCACGCCACCGCGCGAATCAACTGTTTATCACCGGAGCTGATACCGTGGATACCCAAACGAACGCGCACGGGACCGGACGGGTTGGGTTCGGACAGATATTTAGAACTGGTGGTCGGATTTGGTCACATAGTGTTGTTTGCACGCAGCGTTCTTCCTTTCCTGCTGCAGCAGCCACAGCTTCTGTAGCCCTGAAGAATGCAACTTTGTCTGTAACATTGAGAGCTGTGATCCGCGGGGCAAGGAGAATGGAGCAGAGGACAATTATAAAGGAAACATTGCTTTTTCTGCACCACATTTATGATTATCCTTATCTTTATACATGGATTATGTGAATAGATCCGATGGGGCTCTTGAGTGCACTGCGAATGTGTTTGTTTCACTTTCTCTTGTTACTCGTGCTGTTGACATGACCAGTTGTTTATTAAAATCGGTGCTTACCACTAAAACAAACGTAAATATGTCATTTCTTTAAGAAAAAAAGAGGTTTTCACTGTTTGGTCAGACTCGGACGAGAAAATGCGGCCCAATCCGCAACTGTGTCACTATTATTTATTTACTCGCCGTTCATGTGACTGTTTACTCCAAGATCTGTGCACATGCCTCTGCGTACATCTGTGGAACAGTAGGTTAGTCCACTGTGCTTGTCTTCTTTCAGTCTCCAAGCCGTCTTCTTCTCATTCTTCTTTATTTACGGTTTATTTCCAAGCCTCCGAACGCACACCAGCATCATTTGACATCACGTCCACAGAACTGTGTGGGAAATTCACGCCCAGAACAGCAGTACAAAATGTATCAAATAGTCTTTTCTAGACAATCGGTAGAAATGTGTGTGAACTCATTCTCTTTGGTTTAGAGCGCTTCGTCAACCGTTAGCATTAAAAGACTTAAAATGAATGTTTCCTGACCTATTCTCTTTTAAGCTATTGCTAGGTTAAGGTTAATCCTTAGCTAATGCTCGGTTAATGCTAGTGCTTGGTTAATGCGAAGTTGATGCCAATTCTAGCTAGTGCTAATGATAGTTTAATGCTATTTCTTGGTTAGTGCTAATGTTAACGTTAATGCTAATGCTGGCTCATGTCAATGCTAGTTAATGTTAATATATGCTAATGCAGTGCGACACAGGGCAACACCTGCATCCTCTCTTGCATTTTCTTCAGGAAATGCAAATATTCTAGTTCAATTAAATTTGTATTTGTAAGGAACCTGTTTACACTTTAAGTTGGTAATTGTTTTATTTATTTATTTATTGTTTTTGTTTATCAGCATTATTAGCTTTACCATGCTAAATACCAGAAATTATCGGGATACATTTTTTAGTTTATATCGCCCATCTCCAGCGCTGGCTGTGATTGGCTGACTGTGCTGTTGTCTCCTCCCCTCCCCCCACAGGCAGTCCGTACGCCCTGATCGTGCGCAGGTATCTGTCCATGTTGGACGCTGCCGTGGAGCTGGAGTACCAGGATTACACCGGGCCACGGCTGCAGGACTCCCATAAGGTGCTTATGTTTGACCACGCCCTCACCGCTGATGAGGTCAACCGCAAGTACAGGTAACGCCCCCACAACCTGCTGGTTCTATTGAGCCTCCCATTTTACACATTTCTGTTTCGTCATTATATCAGATCATTACAGGCCGTTAAACTTCCTGAAATCCTACCAAACACAATTACTAGCTAACATTTGCCCATCCATTTTACAGAGAAAAATATTCTGAAAATAAATGTGATATCGTCCCCAAAACATGTGGGTGTCATAAAGATATTTACATTTCAAAAGCTGAAGTCACTCAGATTACTTCAGAATTTTTTGTGAGAATTGACTTTTCAGTCTCTGACTATGGAGATAAATTTCAGAATAAATATTTTCAATCAACGGAAAAAAAGTGTTCAAATCTTAATCAAATTTGAAACTCAAATAATTGCAGATGTTTTAATTAAAAAATTAAATAAAAAACAATGTGATATTTATTTATTTATTTTAAATGAGTGATATTTTCCCCTAACATGCATTTAAAGATTAATCCTGTCTTCTTGATATTGTTTAAAAAAAATTTTTTTTTTTAAAATGATGTCAACGTTTCCATTTCAGGAAATACATTTTCACCTATTTTCTGTCCGTTATCTGCGATAGCGTAACATGGTATTTTTGCAGTGTGTCTGTTATTTTGGTGTCCAATCAGAGGCTCTCTTTGGTCTGTCTTGTGTCAGTTATAAAGGTCTGGTGGCTGAGGCGCTGCGGCAGCTGGTCGGGGAGCACAACTACAAACAGGATGAAGTCCTGTCCCCAGGATACTACACAGGTACTCTAAAGCAGGGCTTCTCAACCTTGGGGTCACGAAACACTGGGAGGGGGTTTCCAAATGCCTCGAAGAAACTAAGAATTTTTATAATAAGCCCTTTTTTGATTCTTTTTTAACCCATTTTCTACAACTACACCAAACTTGCCATATTTTAACCTATTTTCATCACTTTTTCATGTATTTTTGCTCCTTTTTTTTTACATTACTCCCATTTATGACACTTGAAAAAATTTGCAGATAAGGCATAAAAAATTTTTCCACTTTCAAGACATTTTCAGCACTTATAAACTAGGCGTGTCCCTATCTGATATCGGTCCGATATTATCCTGAAAACGAATATTGGATATCGGATTCAAATTTACGGATTTTACGATTTATTTATTTATTTATTTATTTATTTATTTATTTATTTATTTAATTCATTCATTTTTTATTTAATTGATTTTTTATTTATTTTATTCAATTGTAGAATACTGTAGATATTATGTTGAAGGTTTAAAATTATGTAACCAATTGGTTTATAATCACACTTTTATTATATTAACAGCAACTCACAAAACAACAAAAACGTGCAAAATAAAATAAAAATATACTGAATAATAAAAAGAACAACAAAATGCACAAAATGACACCAAAAACACACACACACTTACTAATCCCAGCAACACACAAAACGACAACAGACTCACTAAATGAGAGAAAAATACACACGATCACGACAAAACACACAAAAATAACAGAAACGTACAAGATGACATAAGAAACACACAAAATGATGATAGAAATTATTTAGAAGAGAACATGAACTGAAAATACAAAGGTCACATCAGGAGGAAGATGATCATAAATTAAATAAACTTTAGAAATAAATCCAAGCTTAAATACTGTTTCACTCACTTATTTACAGAGTTAGATTCTTTAAAATGTGTTTTATCACTCATTCATTCCATCATTATGATCTATTGCTGTTTTTTCACACAATTCTTTAGCAAAATGTTGTAGTCAGACATAAGGGGGTGCTTGGATTCAAAAGTAAGAGAGAACCTGAGCCAAAACGTTTGAGAACGTCAGATAATTTTGAGCCTCCTTCTTTCAAAAATTAGATTCCATTTTTCTTCCATTCATTTGGAATTATAAGAACCACAGAATTAAAAAGAATCACATTTGTAAACTGAAAAATGAAGGTGGTTTAGCTCTGCCAGATTTCAAACTGTACTATTTTTCAATTTATATACATTATGTTACATACTGGCTGGACAACACTGCTATAATAGGGAGTTGGCTTGATATGGAACGAGAAGAATGTATGCCCTACTCCATTGGTGCAATAGCTTATAACTGTAATCATCCACAACATCATCCTATGTCTCTCTCATTTCAACAAATCCATCTTTCACACCTTCAGTTATGGACAGAGCATGTGATCGTTGGAAAGAAATGTTCTCTCACTTTCAGCATGGATTTCCTCAATGACTGAAACACTGCACCTTGAAAGGATTCGTCATGTACAAAATATCAAATTGGACCATTTTGGAAGATATAAACTAATGTATATTCAGTAAAGTGTATGGTAGCACCCGGTGGGGAGGGGGGGTTATTATTTTACATCTTATTGTTTGTATTGTTTAAAAAAAAAAAAAAAAGCGCATTCGTGTTCACTTATGTTCTTGTTAAATTCTGAACTGTTTCTCAAACATATTTAAATGATAAATGGTAAATGGACTTGATTTATATAGAGCTTTATCACCACTGAAACAGTCTCAAAGCACTTTACATATCAGCTCATTCACCCAATCACTCTCACATTCACACACCAGTGGGACAGGACTGCCATGCAAGGCGCTAGTCGACCACTGGGAGCAACTTAGGGTTCAGTGTCTTGCCCAAGGACACTTCAACACATAGTCAGGTACTGGGATCGAACCCCCAACCTCTCGATCAGAAGACGACCCTCCACCACCTGAGCCACGGTCGCCCACTTTAGCTCTAAAGTAAGGCAGTAACAAAGATTAAAAACAATTACTTTAGCTTTACTTCACAGAGTTAGGTATACATTTCAACATGTTCCGTGCCACTGTCGCTCGCTTGCACACCACACGATTTCCCTATGCTGGGAAAAATTCCTGGTGAGAACAATTTTTAAAGATTCAAATTTTGTAAATAAGTGAAATGAAACAGTATTTAGCGCCTCCTGAATAGATTTATTTATAAACTTTTTATCATTTCCAGTCACTCCCACCTGGTGTGGGACCAAGACTGACCTTTGTATTTTCAGGTAGTTTTCTAATCAAGATCATTAATCATCATTGTTATGATTATTGTTTTAAACTAAAAAAAAAAATACTTAACACATGCGGCCCTCTGTCTTCTTTTATGCGGCCCCCAGAATAAATGTACAAAATGACAGAAAAATACACAAAACAAGAACAAGAATTCAAAAATACAAAGAATTGCAACATTGTAGGAAAATACAGTAAAAGGCCAGGTAAAAACACAGAAAATACTACAAAACACACAAAACTACTACAGAAGTGAACAAAAGGACAACAGTAATACACAAAATTACAGAAAAATTACACAAAAACAGGAAAAATGACTCTCCAAACCCACAGTATAACAAACAAGCAAAACGACAGAAATACACAAATAATACCCCAAAAAAAAGCACAAAATGACACACACACAAATACACAAGATGACTACAGAAATGCACAAAATGCTTCACAACGAGCAAGACAACAACACACATACACAGAATGTCAGGAAAACAGACAAAATGACTATAGAAACTGTTTGTTCTTTCCTGTACTAATGCTCAGATCACTCATTATTCTAAATGCTGACATTAATGTTGATCATGTGACCCTCTGATCAAACACTTTTTTTTTTGGCCCATCTATGATAAAAGTCATCTACCTCTGCTCTAGGGTTACACGTACCCCCATTTGAGAAACATTTGTCTCGTGGATCGTACGGTGCTCGCTGTAGTCGGGTCACTTTTAACTTCCTTTAAACTTGTTGTTTGCAGACTTCCTGCTGTGGGTGGACGCTTCTGGTCGGCTGCTGCCCATCAGGACGGGTGTCGGCCAAAGTTTGACTGGCCCTCCCCACTCTTGTGTCACCATGGCGTCCAAGTCGGCGGATGAAGCGGTCGGTGTTAATAAACTTTGTATTATTATGTGAGCCAGTTTCGTCGACGACCTTTTTTTCCACATTACATCTTTTTCATCCTCCACATCATCACCTGGGAAACCACGACAATATGAATAAACATAATGAACTAATTTTGCCCTAACAACACTCATTTAATTTAAAATTCCCTTTTCACTACTATGCCATTGGCACATTAGATTTAGAAATTAATAACAGCTCTCCTCATGTAATTATCAGATTAGACACAATAAGTGACTTCTTCCAGAGCATGTTTCTACTGCTCTATATTCCATTGACAGCAGGTTTTAAACAGCAATATCATGTCACAAAGTGACAAGATGCACCAGCTCAGATATCCTTATACCGTTTATGCTATTTTCTTTACTTATTTTATTTCTAATAGATTTTTATTTGAGAAAGTGAAAGTATAGAACACAGTTGTTTAAGATTGTTTTGTATATGGTGTTATAATTTGAAAAAATAAATAAAGATTACAAAATCTTAAAAACAACACATTTTCTATTATTATAAATTATTAGACTTTTCAGGGGACCCCATTTGAATTCCAGGCGACCCCACATGGGGTCATGACCCCAAGGTTAAAAAACACTGCATTCCATTATGTATTCTAAGTGTGCAGTGGTGGGGGGTACATGGATTCAGGTTAAATGTCTGGAGGGGTACGGGACTGTGAACAGTTTGGGGAAACACTGTAAATTACAAACCATGTTGTTGACTAGAGGTGAGTATTTGCAACGATGTTGGAATACGATACGATATTATCACGATATTCTACCCAGTTAATATCAAAATTAAAAATCAAGTTGTTGTAAATGTTCATCAGAAGATATTGATCATTCAGAGAACACAGTGAGTCAAAACTATTTGCTTCAAAACATCCTATTTATTATTTATTATTACTGATTTTGCACATTTTCACTGAAAAAAAAAAAATACAGTGTTACACTGACATCATAAAATAAAGTGCAACAAGTTTATTTTCACTGAAACTACTGTGTAGAAGTCTCAAAGTAACCATGACAACATAATGATTGTAACAACTGTAAGTGAGAACATTAATGATTAATCACCCTGAGTTACTGATAATGCACAAAATAAATAATCCTATTGAATCAGTTTAAACACTGATCTGAACAGATTATATAAAAATAAAATGTCTGTGTTTATATAAATATTACAGACTGTAATATTTATATTATTATATTATATTAAAATAAAGTACATTACGTAACCACTGAAATATTGCACAAATACACAAAAATATTAATTATCAGGAACAATAAATAAATAATTTTTTTAAATTAAAAAAAATCTATTTAAAATCAGCATCCAAAAAAAATTGCGATCCATCGTGATTTTTTTTCACACTCCTAGTCAGCATGGAATAAATAAATAAACATGGTTTTAAATGTATTGTAATGGTAGAAAAGAAACTCTGAACTGGAGTGGGAACAGAAAGAATGCACACAATTATCTCACTAACAATGTGATTTTATTATTAATAAAGTAAGCTGTGGTTTCTGTAGGGGAGACGGTGAGGGACCCCCTCCAATTGCTCTACCAGGAGAAGGTGGGGGTTGAGGATGCAGTCCTCTATCTTCTTCACCGCGGCCTCACATACCTGGATGTGGGTGGGGTGGGCGGGGGACACTCCATTGTGAGGATGCTATTCTTCCATTTTTCCAGTGCTTTTAATACAATCCATCCCAGCCTTCTCCGGTAGGTCCTCAACATTGACCTGCAGCACCTCAGGGTACTGTGCTCTACCCCCTCCTCTTCACCCTCTACACTGCTGACTTTAGTTACAACTCTGACACATGCAGAAGTTCTCTGATGACACTGCAATTGTGGCATGTGTCGGGGGGGCGGGTACTGAGGCCTGGTGGAGGACTTTATGGAGTGGAGTCAGCAGAACAAGCTCCTGCTGAACTCAACTAAAACCAAGAATTTTATTGTTTTTAACTTCTTAAATTCTGTAGATCCTGCTCTGTTTGTGTGAATGTGAGCAACAGTGTCACGGCCGGTATTCAGAGGCTCAAGTGCAGGACAACAAGACACGACAACCAATGATCCTTTGCAGTATTTAATTCAACTCACATATAAACACAAACAGAACTGGGGAATAAAGCTGGTGGTTTGGGTGATGGAGAGATGGTGACAGAAGATCAGGAAACAGGCTGACTGAGGAAGTGGAGGATGATGGCTGAGCAGAGCCGTGTGAGGAAATCCAGTCCAGAGGAGAAGCAGAGGCAGATGGTGGAGTTGATCCTGGGAGATTTGAAGCAGTGGTTACTCTGGCAGAAGATCTTGCAGTTTCCAAGCAAGTGGGTGGAGAAACAAAACTGGAGACACAGAGAATGAGGTGAGAGGCTGGCAGCAGAAAGCGGCAGAACAGCAATCGTACTGACTCTATAGTTGTTAACAGAAAACACACTGCCTGCAGCTTTAATGTGAGGACCAATGACTCCTGCTGCAGCTCACTCCCAGGTGTGTCTCATCCACTGATTAAGGATCTGCAGCAGCCAAGGTAAACGCCCACCTAAGGAGAAGGGAGGGGAAGGAAAAAAAAGGAAGAGGGGGAAAAAGTACTGCCACTACTTGGTGCTCCCTGTAGTGGCTGTGATTTATATCTCTATATATCTATCTAGTATTTATATCTCTATATATCTATCTATTTACTGTATATCTATATATCTATCTATCATCTATCTATCATCTAAAACACTCACTACCCAACAATATTCAGATCAAACGGTTCACATGAGTTCATTTAA